>NC_133322.1:4176199-4195698 GCF_012295235.1 Primulina huaijiensis
TATATATACACACATACAATTGAGTTCTTGTTAACATATGCTAATAGTTTGATACCAAATCTAAGAATCCAAATTCGATTTGTGCATGTGGTGTCCAAGGGAAAAATAAAACTCACATCGATTTAAAATCAAGCTCTTTGATTTAGTTATTAAAAACAGATGTCTATAATATCTAGACTACACACATATATATAGGCACACACACGTTAGATTTTTTGGGCATCGTTGATGTCATCCACGTATTAAATGTATAATTTGATCACATTCAATAAATAGATGTCAATGGATCCCATAAAATGAAGGCGTGGATTTTTTATTACAAACAACAATGAGTACATGTGGGCTCGGAATTGTTTTGCCCTTTATATATTAATTTCAATATTAGAAGCTAAAGCATGCAAAAAAATTACCAAGGAAACTGCTAGCTACGTAAAGTTTTTCCATTCATATTATCTTATCCCACTACTCAAAAGGCTTCTCTCTCCCAAGAAAAGAAAGAACAAAAGTTTTAAGAAAACGTGCTCAATTTGTGTGGCTGTGTAGTTGCCATGCACACAAACAGATATATNAGATATTTTGAAAATTCTGCAATTTTGTATTCTTGTGTTTAAATATATCGATATGATCTATAGCACATGCATGAATGCTCAAGCTAGCTAGCTTGTCTAGTTTACTCTCCACACGACCGAGGATAAGCTCAAGGCTGGAAGATGTATATCGGGGCCTCTAAATAAATTTTTTATTATCACGAATTTTTCAGTATAATAATAATAAAAAAACAAAACAAACCCATAAAGCAGAAGCGATATCTTGTCTTGTTTGGTGATCTAATAAATGTAACGTAGTTTTGATCGTCACCTTCACGTTCATCGTTGATGTACGTAGTCATGGGCAAGAAGAATCTGCTAGGGGAACTGGTCATGAGAGCATCTCCAATGCTACACCAATGGAGGCTGCGCTATTTCACTGGTTTTCATTTTTTTTTATTTTTTTGTTTTTTTTTAATTATAAATTTGCTTTTATTATTAAATTTGCTTTTTTTTTTGTTTTTTATTATAAATTTAGTAATAATATAATATTGATTATATAATATAAACATTATTCATAATTAAAAATATATTAAATAAAATATAGTAATTAATATATGTAAAATAAAAAGAATATTTCGATAATATTCTTTTTTGTGTAAGATTTGAATTAAATGGATTGAAGATGAATGTTGTATTTGGTGCAGAAATCGCACTATTGTAGTGTAAACTTTACACCAAAATAGATTTGGTGGTTGGAGATGGCTTGACATGTTATGGGAAGGTATTATCTAAATCGTAGATCTAATTACCGACGAGACGCTCAAATATGTATATATAGTCTATACTTGGCTCCATATGAAATAAAATAAAATCGCAAAATGGATTCGATTAGATATACGGTATACCCCGAAGATAACACTCTCATAGTAAAATGAGAAGCTAGACACTGTCGACCTTTATAATTATATAGTGTTTGTAAAAGTTTATTTTAAGTGCTTACAAGTTTCTAATCAATGAAATGTTTGTAAATTGTATTTGGGATATTGAAAACATTTAAAATAAACCCTTGCAAATATCAGTCGAATAAATATCTCGATGGGAATTAGACTTTTGTAGTTAAAAAATGATTTACTATTTTCTTGTACTGTATTTGAGTTTAAACTAGCTGCAATATTGATGGCTTGAGCTCAATTGAAAGTTAATGAGTTGACATATAGGCAGGATTCAAAAATTGCCATCGAAAAAATCTTGGATAATGTATAAACTTCGACTATCTTTTGTCTTCGAACTAATTTTTGAGATTGAGTTAGAAAAATGAACTTTCTTCGTTAGCTTATGAAATTTAATAATTATTTTAAATCTTTCGACGATGTTTTTTTTATAGGTCTCTTGTGAGACGGCCTCACGAATCTTTATCTGTGAGACGAGTCAACCCTATTGATATTCACAATAAAAAGTAGTACCCTTAGAATAAAAAATAATATTTTTTCATGGATGACCCAAATAAAAAATATGTCTCACAAAATACAACCCGTGAGATCGTCTCACACAAATTTTTGTTTTTTGTTTTGTTTTGTTTTTTTTTTTTTAAGTGGGCAGTGCTTTTACCATGACTTGGGGCCTCCGGCACAGTAGTTCCTATGACTTCAGCAGTGACATAATATACATGCATACGTGTAAAGCATACAAAAGAATTTAAAATTAAATAATTTTATTTTGAAGAATTAAATAATATATTTACTATTATATAATAGTGGAATATAACTATTTTATTCACTTACATACATATCTTCATCTTCTTTTCTATTTTTCTCTTTATTTTATATTTAATAGAAAATATATTACCTCAAAAAGACATGAACGTGGCTGATACGAGCCCACGTTCCTATAAACAGCATTATCTCCTCCATCTTTCTATGTATGGATTACGCACAATTAATAGTGAAAAAACTTTAGGTATCTATTTCAGAAAAATTGCATGTTATATGTCACATGACTGGATCCGTAAATTTGGGTTTGATCCGTCCGACCAAAAAAAAAAAAAAAACAACGATTGAGTTACTATAATTTAAAATGATTTATATATTTTTGAATGATTTTGATTTTTTATATTATTTATAATAACTTATGAATGGTTGACGATTGATTAATTTTGAAATATTTATATTAAAAAAAAATTCTTGGCAAATTTTTAAATTTTTGGCGTGGTGGTAATCCATGGTTGTCTGTGTTGTGGTTTTCCCAACCCGCCCTGTTTGATGGCGGGTTGAGGCGGGAGAGCTGATCCGTCGAATAGCTTTTGTGATACCCTTGTCCCACATTTTAAAAATTAAAGATTTAAAATGAGTTTATAATAGCTTACAATGGACTTCTATAGCAACTTGGGTTAATCATTTTCGTAAAAGCGAAAACGAATACGAATTAGTTCCTATAGGAGCCCATTGTGCAGTCACGCAGGTACGGGTCCGGGCTCGGGACGTGAAAGCTTTACACATGACACCTCGTCGTCGAAACGCTATTGACTATGCCCATAGAATTTGGATATAAAATGATTCACAACTTATACATACAATTTTAGCTCAATGAATTAGATAGTTTGAATACAGAATTTGAAGATAGGTTCAATATGTATATGCCAATAAATTCCTCTATGAAACATATATATTTTTTCAAAACCAAGCCAACCGGTGGAATCAAGGTTAGACGGCGAAGATCTTCGCCTTCGCCGACAGAGAATGATATCCGATAACAGAGAATGATATCCGATAACGATGAACGAAAATAGACCAGAAGAAATACCTATTCTGATAATAACAACACATGTTTCAAATATTTTTTTGTTCAAGGCATATGTTCACATAGCTTGGTTCCCATTTTTTTAGCTATGTTCGGACCAATTGGGAATTAAAGGAATGAAATTGTCAAATGTTATGTCACAATTAATATAGTATCATATGTGGGGAATAAATTTATTCTGGTTGTCGATTAATTTAAAAGTTTTACACACTTGATACCTACCTGCCGATATTAACTAATTAATTGTACTATTTTACACATTACGTGCGATTAAATCAGTTCAAAATAACCTTTAAAAAAATTCAATTTCAAATATAGAATTTAAAAGTTTTAAAAAGTAATATTTTAATCCAAAAATAGCTTATATATATCATTATTAGACTAATAGTTATATTAGAAAATAAAAATAGCTTATAACGTTAGCCAAACCAACATACTAGGAAGTATGGGAAGGGATGTATTATTTATGTCTCACTTTTTATATATTGCGCGAAAATTACGTCTCATGAAATTAGTCACGAGATTCAAAACTCCGTCTCTCAAATCTATCCTCAGATTATATCTCTCTTCATGAATCAATTTTGTGCATTCAAGCACAAATTAAAGTCAATGAATTTGAAAACGATATATTTGAAACTCATCGCAATACAAGTGAAACTGATCAGTTCCACTCTATATAAAGTCAAACGATTAGGTTTGTGATCTTAAGAAGATGAATTTGAAATTCAATGATTTCGATTATAATTTTATTATTTACAGTAAAACAATAGATCGAATCTTAAATTCACATATTTTTATGAATAAATTCCTAAGCATTTCATTATTACATAATATTGATTTCACATTACACTAAGCTTATCTTGTTCGATTTTGCTTCTTTATACGATACCTAGTTGAAAACTAGCTAAACCTTCTATAAATTATACGCAAATTAAAATTTGAAATAATTTATTTTATTTTATTTTAGTTCACAATTGAACATTACTTAGCACCACATGTACTCATGTACAAGTGAATTATACATGAATTTTTTTTGATTTTAGTCATTTATATACGTCTTTTACTCTTTTAATAATTAAGTTATTAAATTTTAGTTTTAATATGTTATCTTTATTTTGTTAAATTAGGTCTTTTACATGATGATGTGACATTTACGTATTATATCAATACTTAGTTAGTTCACATCATCACCATCTAATTAAAACTCATTACCGACCGTCGAAATCTTTGCTCGAGAAAGAAGAAGGAATTGAATTCAAACCCCTAATTCGACCTTCGTTTGATTCCGATGGCCGACATAGATCTCATGATGAAAAAACAACTCATTGATTAAAAAAAAAAAACTACAAGTCAATGTGAATAAATCACGATCGAATGATCGATGCATATGTTGTCAAGTGGATTATTTCCATTCCCATAGCTTCGTCTCTATCGATTATCACATAATTGATTTAATATCTCTCTTTCCCATCAAACTAACATAATTAAAAAGGTTGACATTTCTTGCGAGTAGTCCCAACGTGCAAGAAGAGTATTTTTGATCCAATTATTATAAAATAAATATATGTTAATTTTTTATGTTAATGTTTTGAATTTAAGAATATGTATAATTTATTTTCAGTAATTGAAGCTCATGTTCGTTTGCATGATGTTAGTAAATTTTCTTTTATTTTTGATCAAGCGAATTTAATATATGATATATTTTGTGAGAACCCGAATTTCCAACAGCTAGCATTCTCGCAGCAGCTAGCAATATTCAATAGCAATGGAAAATTTCAGCAGAAGCTAACAATTCCAGCAGCAGTCAATAATTCAGAAGATGATATTTTCCAGCAGACAGATTTCCAGCAGAAGCTATTATTTCAGAAGCTGGTATTTTTCCAGCAGATTAGAATCCAGCAGACAGAATCCAGCAGCAGAAGAGCGAATTCCGGCAGACAGTTACTGATTCAGCTTAGACTTGTAAATGAAGCATTAACACGGAATAAAGGCTATTAATGGCAGATTATGGTAAGTGGGCTTATATATAAGTATCTTGAAATCAGTTTGATAATTCTGTTTTAACACACAGTTTCTGTATGTTTAATTTCTGATATATGATTTTGAAGCACTGAAACTCCCTAGTGATCTAATGGTAGGAATATATATTCTGAACATTTCTGAATTCTGATTCTGATTCTGGCATCACCCCTTAGAGGAGAGAACATATAGGGGACTGATATCAGTTTAGCCATGAAATTCACTAACGTGCTCAGTGCTTACTATTTCTGATTTCTGTTCTGAAACCTGTGATTTCTGAATTCTGACTTCTGTTTCTGAAATAAGAGTTTTCTATATGTTATTGTGTTACTGTTTCTGTAAAATGAGATTTCGAAAACTGAGAGTTATTCCCGTCCCTGCTTACTGAGTGACAACCATATCACTCACCCACCAAACCCATCTCAGATAAGAACGAGGAAAAAAAGTTAGAAGAGGAAGAGCAGATTCAATTTTGGGGCTGGTGATGAAGATCGTTGTTGTCAGTTCTGATTTATATTTTATATTCCGCTGCATCTGTTCAGACATTGTATTTCTGGTTTTACATTTCCACTGTAAAATGTTATTAATGGAGTTGTATCAGACATTGAATATTCAGTATTATGAATAAAAGACTGGTTTCTGAATTTTGTACTTCTGAAGCTTATTGTTTTCGAATGTAAATTTGAGAGCAACGCCGGTGTCAACCAAACCCCGTCTCAGGGCGTGACATATTTAGTCTATATAAATTTAAAATTTCAATATTACTTATATACAAAAATAGGAAAAAGTAACTAAGAAATCAAATCATTTAGTTGTAGTAAAATTTACTTTATAATTTTCTTCTTGTATGGTTGTTTTTTGGGGAAGTTGGTGAAAAATCCTCAATCAAAACATTTCTTTGAGTTCACTTCCTACCCACAAAATTGTGGTACTGTGTTATACAAATTGTGGTACACTTCATGTAGAAATGTGGTACACTTCATATGGAAATGTGATACTAAAAAAGTACCCAGGGACTGAACACAAAAAAAAAAAGACGGCTGGGGACTGAAGGGCGCCAATTTCCCGTTTTTTTTTTTTTTTTTTACAATTTTGTTAATATATGTCATCAAAATTAAGTATTAGTCTGGCATATTTTAATTTTTGAAAATTTAGTGATTTTTTCGTCGAGATTGGTGATATTACAATATACAATTGAGTGGTCACATCAACACCAGCCGAAAAAAAAAAAAAAACAAAAATTGCAAAAAGTACAAAGATAGCACGCTAAAACCGAAATTTGATTAAACAAAATACTAAAATTATAATTAGTCAAATATAAAAGACTGAAAGGCAATTTCCTCTTAAAAATCTAATTGTTGGTAATATAATAATATTGATGGAAGAATATGTACTTGTCGCCTATCTATCTATCTATCTATATATATAGATAGAAGCACTACTCATTGCATCACCTCTAATGGATTCGAAGGGCGGCTCGAGCGAAGCAGAAGTGGTGGTTCTCATGGTTCCCTTCCCCTCCCAAGGCCATCTCAACCAGCTCCTCCACCTCTCCTGCCTCATCTCAGCCCAGGGCGTGGCGGTGCACTACGTCAGCACGGCCACACACAGCCGCCAGGCACGGCGACGCGTTCAGGGATGGGACCATGTGACCATTTCAAACATAGTCTTCCATGAATACACATCACTTTCTTTCCAATCCCCGCCACCTGATCCCCACGCATCAATCAAATTTCCCTCACACCTCCAGCCACTGTTCGAGGCTTCGTTGCTTCTTCGGAAACCTGTCGGCGAGCTTTTACGCAAACTTTCAGCAACAAGTCGACGGGTTGTGATTATTCATGACTCCATGATGGGATCTGTGATTCAAGATTTTGTCAACCTTCCGAATGCTGAGTCCTACACCTTTCACAGCGTTTCAGCTTTTTCCATCTTTTTCTTCTTGTGGGAGAAAAAGGGAAGACCCTTTTCGATAGATTCAGAAATCCTGGAAATTTTACCATCTCTGGAACGGTGTTTCACTACTGAATTCGGAAGATTCATTGGGAAACAACACCAATACAAGAAATTTAATTCAGGCGAGATTTACAACACTTCCAGGGTTATTGAAAATCACTTTTTTGAATTATTAACTAAACCTGAAATCAGTAAAAAGAGACAGTGGGCTCTAGGGCCATTTAATCCAGTAATAATCAATGCAGCAGAATCAAATTCTCGCCACAAATGCTTAAAATGGCTCGACATGCAGGCCCCAAGATCAGCTATCTTTGTTTCTTTCGGAACAACCATTTCATTGTCAAATGAAGAGATCAGAGAACTCGCTATAGGATTAGAGAAAAGCGAGGTGAAATTCTTGTGGGTTCTGAGAGATGCAGATCGAGGAGATGTTTTTACAGGTACTGGAGAAGAGGACAAAAGACCAACTGATCAGTTGCCAAAAGGGTTTGAAGAGAGAAATCAAGAAAATGGAATCATTGTGAGAGATTGGGCCCCGCAACTGGAGATCTTGGGACACTTCGCGACTGGTGGATTTTTGAGTCACTGTGGTTGGAATTCTTGCATGGAGAGCATTTCAATGGGGGTTCCGATCGCCGCATGGCCCGTGCACTCGGATCAACCGAGAAATGCGGTTTTAATCACCAAAATCCTTAAAATTGGCGTAACTGTGAAGGAGTGGGGGCCTGGAAATGAGTCGGTGAGATCTTGTGGAGTGGAGAGAGCTTTAAGGAAACTGATGGTTTCTAAAGAAGGAGAAGAGGTGAGGAAGAGAGCGGCGGAGTTTGGTGGCGCCGTCAGGAGTTCCGTCGCAGAAGGCGGCGCGGCCCACCTGGAGTTTGAGTCATTCATTTCTCATATTAACAGATATTGATTACATGTATTAATTTAGTATTTATCCATTCTATTTTTACATTTAAATATGAGTTTATGTTAGATAATACAATTCTTCTAACCTAAAATCATGCTTGTACATTATTCTAGCAATATTCTAGGCTTAGTTTATGTTTATAATTAGCTTGATCATTGTACATATCTCTAGCCTTAATTTACGTTTGTACATTGTATATTAACCTCATTTATGAATGAGAAGGCAGGGGATTAATCTCTATCATGGTATCAGAGCTCTAGGATTTTCGATTCCTGGGATTCTTCTTACTCACGCAGCCCTCAAACCTCTCTTCTTCTAAATTCCCTTCTTTCCATTCATCCTCATCATGTCTGAAATCAAAGAAAATTTCACCCTGCCCTCTCCATAACCAATGTGAAATCAGTCATTCCAATCACATTGGATAATGAGACCGGGCAGTACCATTCATGGGCTGCACTTTTCAAAGTTCAACTTAGGGTTCATAATCTCCTTGAACACATTCATCCCCCAACGGAGGCTAAAGAAAAGGAGATATATGAAGCCAAAAAGGCTGCTGACCCTGAACTTTGGCGGCGTCTCGATGCCGCTGTCTTGCAATGGATTTATAGTACAATCTCTCCTGATTTACTTCATGCCATTTTGTTTAAAGACGATTCTGCAGAGGCTGCATGGGTGCGTTTAGAGGGCATATTTCGTGACAATAAGGGCTCTCGTGCTACTCATCTCGAAGAAGAATTGGCCGCTGTCGACTTTGCCAATTTTTCATCCATTGATGCTTATTGTAATCATGTGAAATCTTTGGCAGACAGATTAGCCGACGTCGATGCACATGTGACCAACAGCCGTCTCGTTCTTAAACTCACGGGAGGGTTACCGGAGGCTTATTCTGGGGTTGTTGATTACATTCAGAATCAGGATCCTTTGCCTATCTTTGAAAATTGCAGGTCTCGCCTTAAATTGCGGGAAAGAACAATTAAAAGCGCTGCAGCCAAGGAGGGTGGTGGCGCCGCCGCCTTACTCGCCACCGCAAATGGCAATCAACCCTTGGATGATGGTCACTCACCCAATACTGCCGGCAGGAATAATAATAATCACAGCAAGAACAAAAAGAAAAATAATGGCCGAGGTAACTACCAATCCAACCGTGGAAGGAATAACGGCGGTGGCGCCGCCAATGGCGTTGGAAACTCTGTTTTTGCCACAAACCCACAGCAGTCACGTCCCTGGCAGTGGCAGACTCCTTGGGGCAACTGGGCACAGCAACAATGGGGAGCTCCATGGGCCATTCCACCGTGCCCATTTCCTTCTAGTCCATGGCAGCAACAACCTAGGAAAAATTACCCTAATAGGGCATCTGGTGTTCTTGGCCCAAGGCCTCAGCAGGCTTATACAGCTTCTTATGCTCCGTCTAATGCCGAATACATTCCTACAGACGTCGAGACAGCCATGCACACCATGTCGCTCTCTCAGCCAGATGGAAACTACTACATGGACACCGGAGCGACATCTCACATGACGGCGGATCAAGGTATATTTTCCTCTTATTTTAATTCGAGCAATAATCATCATCATATTGTTGTTGGCAATGGCCATTTGATTCCAATTATTGGTCATGGAAGTACTTCTTTGCCTAAACCTCACCCACCTTTATCCTTAAACAATATGTTACATGCTCCTAAACTCATCAAAAACCTAATTTCGGTTCGTAAATTTACCACCGATAACTCTGTTTCTGTTGAATTTGATCCTTTTGGATTTTCTGTGAATGATTTACAGACAGGGACCAAAATCATGAGATGTGACAGCATGAGCGATCTATATCCTATCTTCTCAAATAATCAACCCACTAAATCATTCTCCGCATCGGCTCTCACGGCTTTGTCCTCTACCCTGTGGCATAATCGTCTTGGACATCCGGGAGACAATGTTTTACATTCTCTTTGTCACAGCAATTTAATTTCTTGTAATAAAGCTTCTAAACAATCATGTTTCTCTTGTCCTCTTGGTAAACTTAAAAAGTTGCCTTTTAGTGACTCTATGTCTGTTACCACTTTACCATTTGATATTATTCATAGTGACTTGTGGACTTCACCTATTGCAAGTTCAAGTGGGCATCGGTATTATATTCTTTTTCTTGATGGTTTTAGTAAATTCTTGTGGACCTATCCTCTTGCCAAAAAATCACAAGTTTTTCCATACTTCAAAGCTTTTCATGCTCTTATCAATACTCAATTTGAAAGACCCATCAAAACTTTTCAATGTGATAACGATACAGAGTTTGTTAATGGTTCATTTCAAAGATTATGCATTGATAATGGCCTTCGACTTCGTCTCTCTTGTCCTTACACTTCACCTCAAAATGGAAAAGCCGAAAGACATATTCAATCAATCAATAATATAATTCGCACTCTCCTTGCACATGCATCTATTCCGGGTTCCTTTTGGCACCATGCACTTGAGATGGCTACCTACCTTCTCAATGTTCTCCCTGCCAAAGTTCTAGGTTACTCATCTCCAACTCAAATTCTTTATAAACAAGATCCTTCCTTTTCTCATCTCCGCGTTTTTGGTTGCCTGTGTTTTCCTCTTTTTCCTTCCTCCAAAATTAACAAGCTACAACAACGCTCCACCCCTTGTGCTTTCTTAGGTTACCCTCATAACCATCGTGGTTATAAGTGCTATGACATGTCAACCGGAAGAATTTTTGTGTGTCGTCACGTGCATTTTATTGAAAATGAATTCCCATTCTCCAAGATTCATACTGCTTCATCTCATGAATACGATTTCTTAGACAATGGCATACCTCCTTTTATACTTCATCAAATGCACAACCATAACCCACAAAATTCATCCTCTCATCCTCGGTCTACGGATCAGCCTAGCACTGTCACATCTCCAACCCCACATTCTGTTTCGGCCCCATTTGGCTCTCAAGCTCCACCTATCCCCCATACTTCTACAAGTCAGCCTGTGACCCAAATAAATTCCCCTCACCCCATGGCACGACTGAACCCAGTCAGCAGTTCTCTGCTACCTACCACCGCTACAGGGACAAACTTACAATCACAGCCCAACACATCTTCACCCAGGCCGAGTACTACTCATCCTGTGTCTCACGGAATGACGACCAGAAGTAAACATGGCATTTTTAAACCCAACCACAAATATGACACTAATTTGAGCTCCGCAACCACTACAATCATTTCACCCATACCAAAAAGTCCAGTAAATGCTCTCCATGACTCAAATTGGAAGGATGCAATGATAGATGAATATAATGCTCTTATTAAAAATAAAACATGGAAATTAGTGCCTCGTCCACCTAATGTGAATGTTATTCGGTCTATGTGGATTTTTCGTCATAAACGGAAATCTAACGGTGATTTTGAGCGGTATAAAGCTCGTCTTGTAGGTGATGGCAGGTCTCAAAAACAAGGTGTGGATTGTGATGAAACCTTTAGTCCTGTGGTTAAGCCTGCTACCATTCGGGTTGTTCTGACCATTGCCTTATCACATTCTTGGCCAATTCACCAGCTTGACGTCAAGAATGCTTTCTTACATGGCCATCTCCATGAAACAGTGTATATGCATCAACCATTGGGATTCAAAGATCCCAAATATCCTGATCATGTTTGCTTGTTACAAAAATCTCTCTATGGCCTAAAACAGGCTCCACGGGCCTGGTATCAGTGTTTTGCAGACTATGTCTCCTCCATTGGGTTTTCTCACAGCAAATCTGATCATTCACTGTTCATTTACAAGAAGAGTTCTGATGTTGCATATATTCTACTATATGTTGATGACATTATTCTCACAGCTTCCTCCGATAATCTTCGCAAGTCTATCATGTCCCTTTTGGCATCGGAATTTGCCATGAAGGACCTTGGTCCATTAAGTTATTTTTTGGGGATTAGTGTTACCAAACATACGAATGGCCTCTTTCTTTCGCAGCAACGATATGCCGAGGAGATACTAGAACGGGCTGGCATGACCAACTGCAGCACGTGTCCTACTCCAGTTGACACTAAGTCCAAACTTGGTGCCATTACAGATGCTCCTTTTGATGATCCAACAAAATACAGACAGCTTGCGGGTGCACTACAATATCTCACGTTCACTCGTCCTGATATATCTTATGCAGTGCAACAGGTTTGTCTTCACATGCATGATCCACAAAATGCGCATATGCATGCTTTTAAGCGCATTTTGCGCTACATTCAGGGCACTCTTATGCTCGGCCTACATCTTTATACATCTCCTATTGGCAACTTGGTCTCTTATACAGATGCGGACTGGGGAGGTTGTCCCGACACTCGCCGACCCACTTCGGGTTATTGTGTTTTTCTCGGCGACAACCTCATTTCATGGTCGTCCAAACGTCAACCGACTCTTTCGAAGTCTAGTGCCGAAGCCGAATACAGAGGTGTAGCTAATGTTGTTTCAGAGTCCTGCTGGATCAGGAACTTACTACTTGAGCTTCATTGTCCTCTCCGAAAAGCTACACTTGTCTACTGTGATAATGTTAGTGCGATATACTTATCCGGTAATCCCGTACAACATCAGCGCACTAAATATATTGAATTGGATATTCATTTCGTTCGTGAGAAAGTTGCACGTGGCGAAGTACGTGTCCTACATGTTCCATCCCGATATCAGATTGCAGATATTTTCACCAAAGGTCTTCCGCGCGTTTTGTTTGATGATTTTCGGGACAGTCTAAGCGTCCACTTACCTCCCGCTTCGCCTGCGGGGGTGTGTTAGATAATACAATTCTTCTAGCCTAAAATCATGCTTGCACATTATTCTAGCAATATTCTAGGCTTAGTTTATGTTTATAATTAGCTTGATCATTGTACATATCTCTAGCCTTAATTTACGTTTGTACATTGTATATTAACCCCGTTCATGAATGAGAAGGCAGGGGATTAATCTCTATCAGTTTATTTAAATTTTATTGTCTAATTAAAGACTCAAATTTTACAATTAGAGAGAATTTAAAGATACTGAAAACTGTGGGGATATTTTTGAAAAATACATATATACAATTGAATTATCTATATCCTTCAAGTGAAGAACAATACAATCATCAACTTCTTAGTGGAATATTTTATTTTTCCAAAACACTCCTCCTAATTTTTTATTTATTTATTTTTCAAATAACATTTATTTCGATTTATTTCAAACTAAAATTTCTCATAATCTCAAATGAACTTGATTAATTAAATTGTCAAAGGTAATATATATATATAAATTTGATTTATCAGACAAAAATAACATTTCAATTTACAGTTTCATCGTACTTTCATAACGCAAACCAAACTGACCCCAACGCAATCGCTCAACCGACAAATGACGAGTACTGTATCAGGGAATCTGGGACATGCCGGTTTATTTATTATGAAATTTCTTTTCATTATATATAATAGAATATAGAGTAGATAAACGGTCTCACGAATCTTTATCTGTGAGACGGATCAACTTTATCGATATTCACAATAAAAAGTAATACTCTTAGCATAAAAAACAATACTTTTTCATGGATGACCCAAATAAGAGATCTATCTAACAAAATACGACCCGTGAAATCGTCTCGCACAAATTTTTGCCTACAAAATGTATATATGGTATATATATTTACATCATATGTTACTTGATTAGTAAAGAAATTAAATATTTTTTGCATAAATTTCAAATTTATGAATTTCGATTATAGTTTTTATTATTTGTAAATTAAACAAAAAATTAAATCTTAAATTATATATACACATAAAGTTAATTTCGATTATAATTTTATTATTTATAAATTAAACAAAAAATTACATCTTATATATACATAAAATAAAATAAATTTCAAACGTCATTTTATTTAAAATGAATAAAAAAAAATAACATTCTTAATTGTGCCCGACAATCCCACATTCCTAAATATAGCAATGTCCTTTCCATGCATGGGTTCAATCAATTTTCCCATCGAAAATCTATCTATGTAAAGTTTAATAATTATTTCAACAGCCATTTTTAGATTGTTTAATTTATTTCGCATACGAGATATGGCCTAATTTATTAATCCATCGATGTTTAGCCTTTATATCAATTTTCCATTATATTGAAAAAAAGTATTTAAACATATTTCAAGATTACATATTTATTCGGCTTTAAAAAATAGATATATTTTAGAATTTAATATTTATACATGAATCACGTGCTATCGAATGTGACCCAAACTTTATGCCATAGTGAGTTTATTCGGAGTGATTATTGTTGAAAAATTATTTAAAAATGTGAAAAATATTTGTGTTGAAAATGTGAATGTTGAAAATTAGGTAAAATTAGGTGTTGAATATTGAAAATTAGTGTGTGATGATGTAGGTAATGATGTATTTTATTTTTTGGATTATTTGTAAAAATTTTCTATAAATAGATCTCTCATTTGTGAAGAAAATTACAATTGAGTTGAGAGAAAAATATTATAAAGTGTGTAGTGTGATAATTTTAAGAGTTTGAGATTTTTACTTTTTACCGTAAATTTTTACTTTTTCACAACACGTTATCAGCACGAAGCTCTAAAAGTCCTCCATATTTTTCCAAGCTCCGAACAGAAGAAAAAGGTAACAAAAGTAATAATATTTATTTTACTGTTATTTATTTATTGTTTATATATTTAATATATAATATAATGTTATTATTAGAAATAATAAAAATAATTTTTTCAAAAACTTGTTATAAATCCTGGGAGGATGTTAAGACGACATCCCACACTCCCGGTAAGGGATACGACAAGTATAAAAGCCTATAAGGTTTTTAAACAAAATAACTTATGACACCTAATTATAATAATGTGATATGATATACATAATTATTTAAATATGACTAATATTATATACACCATATTATTACCATAAAATTATACAAATACATACATTTATTTTCTTATACACCAACGGTAATAAACGGTAACAAAACGGCTAGTTTTTGCTCTATAAATACAATCTCACAAATACATTCAATCACTCCAACTTTCTCTTCTTCTCTAAAAATTATTCTTCATCAAATTTTCGAAGAAAAAAAGAAGATGGCTTTCACGAGGTTATTTTTAATTATTTTGGTTATCATACTCACCAGTCTTGTATTTATCGGAGAATATCCTCCTCGTGTGTTTTCTTTATTTTTACGAATACTTGTACTTGTTGTTTATCCATTACTTTGTATTGCAATATTCATTAACTAATAAAATGCATCGTAATTTTTAGTACCACCATGGCAAACTTGGCAAAGCTCGAATTCATCGCTCTTGATATTACTGGGAAAAACTATATGCCATGGACTCTTGATGTAGAAATGCATCTTGAGTCATTGGGTCTAAGCGAGACCATTAAAGAAAATGGTATATCTTCATCACAAGAAAAAGCAAAAGCTATAATATTTTTACGACGACACCTTGATGAAGGTTTAAAATGTGAATATCTCATCGAAAAAGATCCCATGGCTCTGTGGAAAGGATTAAAAGAGAGATTTGAACATATAAGGGAAGTTATACTTCCGACCGCCCGTGATGAATGGAATATGTTAAGATTCCAAGACTTTAAAAAAGTCAGTGATTACAATTCAGCGATGTATAGAATAATCTCGCAGTTAAAATTTTGTGGACATGAGGTTACAGAATCGGAAATGCTTGAAAAAACATTTTCCACGTTTCACGCATCAAATATAACACTACAGCAACAATATAGAGTGCGTGGATTTGCGAGATATTCTGAACTCATCGCCTGTCTTCTTGTGGCGGAAAAGAACAACGAGCTATTAATGAGAAATCATCAGTCCCGACCCACTGGATCAACAGCATTTCCAGAAGTAAATGCTGTAAGTAAAAATGAATTTAAACCTGGAAACCAAAATCAAATTCAAAGACAAGGTTTTGGTCGAGGTCGAGGTCGAGGTCGTGGACGTGGACGTGGACGAGGAAGTGGTCGTGGTCGTGGACGCGGCCGTGGTTTTGAAAATAATCGAGATAGTTATTTCTATAACTCATCTCAAAATAACGTCCCAAACCATCCACAGAAAAGGCATCAAGAAAACATGAGTGTTAATGAAAATCACTCGAAAAGATTTGAAAGTTCTTGTTTCAGATGCGGTACTCCAGGACATTGGTCTCGTATTTGTCGAGCCCCTGAGCATCTTTGCAAACTTTATAAAGAATCGATAAAGGGGAAAGAAAAGGAGACCAACTTCACTGAGCGAAGTGACCGTTTGAGTGATTCAACTCATTTTGATGCTGCTGATTTTATGAATGATTTCTCTGGAAATGATCAATATGTTGGTGGGATAGAAATGAACAATATTGATGCTGCAGATTTTCTCAATGATTTCTCTGAAAATGAACAATATAGTGGTAGAATATAAATGTACAATAATTTATTTTTCATGTATTTATATGATAATGTTTTATTGTACAATTATGATATGTGTTATATTTAAATATGTATTGTCATTAATTTTTTTTCATTGCATATTTTTTGAAGTTCAAATATGGAAAATGCTATGAGCAAAGCTGAAGTTTGCATACCCGATAGTGGTACAACGCACACTATCCTCCGAGATAAAAGATATTTCTTGGAACTAAAACCAACAAAAACAACGGTGAATACAATATCAGGTCCTGTAGACTTGATTAAAGGATGTGGTAAAGCACAATTTTTGTTACCTAATGGTACAAAATTTTTGATCAATGATGCTTTATATTCACCACAATCGAAAAGAAATTTGTTGAGTTTTAATGATATATATTCCCATGGGTATGATACTCAAACAATGAATGAAGGGAATGAGAAATATATGTGTCTTACCACATATAAATCAGGAAAGAAATATGTGATTGAAAAACTACCAATGCTCCCTACTGGATTGCATTATACACATATACGTCCCATTGAATCAAACATGGTAATTGATAATTCTTCAATATTAACCAATTGGCATGATCGATTAGGACATCCTGGTTCAACAATGATGCGAAGAATTATAGAAAATACACATGGTCATCCATTGAAAGACCAGAAGATCTTTCAGAATAATAAGTTTCAATGTAAAGCATGTTCTCTTGGAAAACTTATTATAAGACCATCACCAGCCAAAATCCAAACTGAATCACCAATGTTTCTTGAACGTATTCAGGGTGATATTTGTGGACCAATCCATCCACCATGTGGACCATTCAGATACTTTATGGTATTGATTGATGCCTCCAGCAGATGGTCACATGTATGTTTATTGTCAACTCGAAATGTTGCATTTGCAAGATTACTTGCTCAAATAATAAAATTGAGGAATCAATTTCCCGATTATACAATCAAGAAAATTAGACTTGATAATGCTGGTGAATTTACTTCCCAGACTTTCAATGATTATTGTATGTCTATGGGAATCATTGTTGAGCATCCTGTTGCTCATGTACATACTCAAAATGGATTGGCTGAATCATTGATTAAACGTCTGCAAATGATTGCTAGACCAATGATTATGAAAACAAAGCTCCCTATTTCTATATGGGGACATGCAATTTTACATGCTGCTTCATTAATTCGCATCAGACCAAGTGCATATCATAAATACTCCCCATTGCAGCTTGCATTTGGTAAAGAACCAGACATTTCTCATCTGAGAATTTTTGGATGTATGGTGTATGTGCCTATTGCACCACCTCAACGAAAGAAAATGGGACCTCAAAGAAAGATTGGAATTTATATTGGTTATGATAGTCCATCGATCATTCGATATCTTGAACCACAGACAGGCGACGTGTTCACAGCACGTTTTGCTGATTGTCATTTTAATGAGGAAATCTTCCCAATGTTAGGGGGAGAACAGAAACATACCGAAAAAGAAATTACATGGTATGTATCATCATTGTTACATCTGGATCCAAGAACAAAACAATGTGAAAAAGATGTACAGCAAATTGTGCACTTGCAAAGAATAGCAAATCAAATACCAGATGCATTTGCAGACACAAAAGGGGTAACTAAATCATATATACATGCTGCAAATGCCCCTGCTCGAATTGAAATTCCGAAGAAACAAATTGAAGATAGTCATGATGTCATTAAACGCCTGAAGCGTGGAAGGCCAGTTGGTTCCAAGGATAAAAATCCTCGAAAAAGAAAATTCATAGAGAAACACAATGATCACAAAATAGAGAATGATGTTCCTGAAGAAACACATAATGATCACAAAATAGAGAATGATGTTCCTGAAGAAACACATGATGATGAAAATGTTTTGTCAGAACCACAAACTGACGAGAATCATGAAATCTCTATCAATTATATTAATACTGGAAAAATATGGAACCGAAAAGATATAGAAGAAATTGATGATATATTTTCTTATAATGTGGCAATCGACATCATAAATGATAATGAAGATCATGAACCAAAATCTTTTGGTGAATGTAAAAATCGGCAGGATTGGATAAAATGGAAAGATGCCATCCAGGTTGAATTGGATTCGCTAAATAAACGTAATGTTTTTGGACCTATAGTCCTTACACCTGAAGGTGTAAAACCTGTTGGATACAAACGGGTTTTTATTCGAAAGCGAAATGAGAAAAATGAAATAGTAAGATATAAAGCGCGACTTGTTGCACAAGGTTTTTCACAAAGGCCTGGAATTGATTATGAAGAAACGTATTCTCCCGTGATGGATGCAATTACGTTTCGGTATTTGATTAGCTTGGCAGTATCTGAAAATTTAGAAATGCGTCTTATGGATGTTGTTACAGCTTACTTATATGGATCACTTGATATTAATATATATATGAAAATCCCTGAAGGATTTAAGATGCCTGAAGCACAAAGTTCAAAACCCAGAAAATGTTATTCTGTGAAATTACAAATATCATTATATGGGTTAAAACAATCTGGCCGAATGTGGTATAATCGGCTAAGTGATCATTTGATGAAAAAGGGATATGTAAATAATTCAATATGCCCTTGTGTTTTCATTAAGAAAACAACATCCGGATGCGTAATTATTGATGTATATGTTGATGATTTAAACATCATTGGAACGAATAATGAAATTCATGAAGTTGTGTCATACTTGAAGGAAGAATTTGAAATGAAGGATCTTGGAAAAACCAAGTATTGTCTGGGTTTACAAATTGAACAAAAAGAATATGGAATATTTGTTCACCAGAAAAATTATACAGAAAAGATCCTTAAACGTTTTAATATGGATAAATCAAATCCTTTAAGTACTCCAATGGTTGTTAGATCATTAAACATAGAAAA
>NC_133322.1:4195766-4259176 GCF_012295235.1 Primulina huaijiensis
TCATCAAATCATGCCGAGATTATTGCACTACATGAAGCAAGCCGTGAATGTGTGTGGTTAAAATCAATGACTCAACATATCCAAATCTCATGCGGATTATCATTCGACGAGAAGCCTGTGATACTATATGAAGATAATGCTGCATGTGTTGCTCAAATGAAAGAAGGATACATAAAAAGCGACAGAACTAAACATATTCCTCCTAAGTTCTTCGCATTCACCAAGGAGCTTGAGAAGAATAAATGTATTGATGTTCGTCACATTCAATCAAGTGAAAACTCATCAGATCTCTTCACAAAGGCACTTCCTACGACAATATTCAGAAAGCACATATATAATATTGGGATGCGCAATCTACGAAATTTGTGAAGAATTGTTCGTGTCAACATGAGGGGGAGTTTACGTGACTGCACTCTTTTTCCCTTACTATGGTTTTTATCCCAATGGGTTTTTCCTAGTAAGGTTTTTAACGAGGCAGTATAAAAACACGTAATGTATACAATCATTATGATCATCATCACAAGGGGAAGTGTTGAAAAATTATTTAAAAATGTGATAAATATTTGTGTTGAAAATGTGAATGTTGAATGTTGAAAATTAGGTAAAATTAGGTGTTGAATATTGAAAATTAGTGTGTGATGATGTAGGTAATGATGTATTTTATTTTTGGATTATTTGTAAAAATTTTCTATAAATAGATCTCTCATTTGTGAAGAAAATTACAATTGAGTTGAGAGAAAAATATTATAAAGTGTGTAGTGTGATAATTTTAAGAGTTTGAGATTTTTACTTTTTACCGTAAATTTTTACTTTTTCACAACAATTATGTATTTGTTTTTTTTGTTCTTGTTTTTATTTTTTCGAGAAAAAATAAAATGATTAAATTTACATGTATAACATTAAATTATCACATAATTTTTAGTAAATATTATACAAATTTAATTTTTAATAGTAAAATTAATAATACAGAAACAATAAAAATGAATATGGGAAGCAGGAGAAGTTTCAATCAAGGACAATTTATTATATTAATTAGTTGTGTGGGCACTGATGCTCCCAAGCAGGCAGGGGCGGAGCCACATGCTTCTGTATCCGAGCTTTAGTTCAGGTTGGACTAATTTTTTTTAAAAAAAATTTATATGTAAATTTTGAATAATTTTGAAATAATATGATATTAGCCCCATAGATCAATTTCAAATATTAAAAGATTTTAGAGTTTAAAATTCTAGCTCGAGCATAGCCATATTTCTGGTTCCGCAGCTGCAAACACGTTTATTTTACATGTTCCATATTTACGGTGCATTGCATAAAATAGGTCAAGATATCACATGAAAAAGGAATCCACAAAGTTTCCCACTAAGAAATCTTTACAACCTTGAAACGTTTCTGATCTTGGAGTAACACCAATTTCCCAGGAATTTATCGTGTGAGTGTGTCAATTGCATTGGCAGTAAATCACCGAAAGAGAAAAATGTTCACAATTAGATGCTCACAGTCTGAGTTCTGATCCAAAACACGTCGATATCTTGTGCTGCAACTGGTAAAAAAATGCAAGGGAGTGGAAATTATATGATGCGTCGAGTTCGTTATATTGGATAAAGATGAAGGATATCTCTTAACACTTGACAAATGTCGTATAATACAGTCGAGCAGTGTAAGAAATGCAAGGGAGTGAAAACTATAGGATGCAATTGATCTCTGAACAAACTTAATATGGCCAAAGGTCATGACAGGCTATAAAACCAAGGGCCGTCCTAGGTCCTAGGTCGAATCCCTGAGTGTGATCCGGACTCAAGAGTTGTGAACTGACAATGTGCATCCATCTATATGTAAAATGAGATCAGTGTCACCAATCACAAAAACGAGACTATGGCATACATCCATTACTGGTCACTAAATATATATAGCTCTTAAGAAGGACCTAGACAGCTATAATTTGCCAGTGGAAAAGATATCTCAAATTTGAGTATTCTGATTTATCAAACTGTTGCATCCATGGAATCAAGATGAATTCAAGGGTCAAACATAAAGAAAGGAAGGGGGCGCAGGCGCTGTGGTACTTCTTGAGCCATTCTTCGTGGGACAAAAGAATGGACACTTCTATTTTCAATACAATAATATTAAGTTCAAAGATTTATAAGCATACAAGCATCAAAACGTAGCACTTTAAGAACGAGGTACTACTACTCATCAGTTAGCAATTAGCATTCACTGATTCAGACAACAAGATCATCATTAACAAGATTCCTGCTACTTATACAGCCAAAAGCTATTTGTCTAGTTGGGGTACTACTACTCATCAACCATAAGAAAGCGAGATTGATAAAGAGAATTTATCATGGGTCATTTTCTTGAATACAAGTAAAAGGGGTCTCCGATATAGAATATCACGTAGAGACGTTTGATACATGGAATCAAATATAAAAAAACTAGTATACATTTCTGGCAGAAAATATGGAAAGTTCAGTTATATGGATGAGATTGTATGCTAGGTTGATGGCCTCAAAAGAAAAAAAGCTCTCAAAATCAACATATTAGGAGGTACTCTAGTGGTTTACTTTACGGACTAATTAATTTTTGGAGAGGGGTGGGTTTCGTTCTATAAATTTTCATCCTATTTTTACCCAGGGAACAGGTTGAACAGAATAAAGATTATAGGACCAAGCACCTAATTTTATACAAAAGTTTATGGCTCATGATAACGTTTAAGTGAAATGTTTAATACCATACGGTATTTCAAATGTTGTGCTTCAAAATAGTTGAACAAACACTATCAAAACAATATTGTCATAGACATTTACCATGCTCACTTTAAAGCCAATTTGCTATCAGCATCTTTCAATGCTCGAACAAGATGGATGATTCGATATCGCAACTTTTCATTTTCTGCCCTTAGCTGCATCACCACTTGCATAGTCTGATACAGAAAAATTCAACCTCAAATATTGATTTCCAAGATTCTAAAAATAAAGAAAAAATAAGACATGAAGAAACATACCTCTTGTTTCTCCACAACATGCTCAGGTTTTGAATCTTCTGGCTTTGGCTGAAGTTCATCCACTGACTTCAGCAGTTCCGTGTCTCCAGAGTCTAAAGAGCACCATGTTAGAAAGGTGAGGAGGAATTAGAAACCTTGTATCCGAGCATAATCGGAAAAAATAACATACATTTTGAAACAGACCTTTATTTCCAGCAAGAGCAGCTTCGAGTCTCGCCAACCGTTCCTTAATTACAAAAGAAAAAAGAAAAGAAAAGAGAGGTATTAAATTTTTATGGTGGTGAATAATAATGAACTCCCAGATAATTATCATCTCCTGGACGGTTTCCACTTCAACATTTGGAAAAAATTATGAATCCCTATTGACATATTTGGTTATAATCACACATGCTCCTTGACACCGTAATTCATTTAACTATGCAAGTTTCTTTAACCAAACACATTAAGTTTTCACCTTGGACTAATTACTCAGTCAAAATATCACAGTTTCTTTGTGGATGAGTGCATCCAAGAATACAAATTTGGACATCTTTAAAGACAATATTTTTAATTCTGTACTTTATGGACGTGTGTTATTATTAGATCATAATTACAAATTTTAATACGGTAATCATTCTACATTAATCAAATTGAGTACTTCTCACCGAAATATCCTCAATTTCAATATTCCACCAAAGTAATCAAATTTTCTTGTCAAAAAAAAATTCAAATTCAAGACATTTGAGCTGCACCATGGAGAGAGCAAATCTTGTTATACAGAAAGACGAACAACGCTGATTAAATTACATTTGATATTTGAATATTTTGCCATGGGCCACCATTCTGGTCACCCTGCTCGTCAAACATAAAAGCTAAATGACATACATACTATACTAAACAAATCATTCAATCAAGGAAAAATCAGAAAAAATCAGTATATATTTGAAATTAATTGAAGTACTTAGAATGAATTAAATGGGAGGAAAAAAAAAGGAACCAAATAATTATTATTTGAGAGAGTTCGATGGATGTAAAACCTCTGCTTCGGAAGCTCTCTGGTAAAAGGGTTTCAGCATAGCTTCGAGATCGTTCGATTCCGCCGCCATCTATGCTTCCAGCGACCCAATGCTTCCTGTCCCGCCGAGCCGCACAAAAATGGGAGTGTAGGATCTCGACAAGTGCTGCTGCCAACTGATATCGCACAACTGACTCGAAAATCGCGTTAAGACTATTTTGCGATTTTATATTTTCAATAATTAATACAGATGAATCGAGCCCATATGTGATTATTATTATTAATTGGGTTAAATATTATTTAAAATTATCGAACACATTTTCATATATTTTAAAACAGAATTCGAGCACAATATGAAGTTTTAGTATATTTATTCAATTTTTAGAACTACGTTAAATTTTAAAGAAGCTGGAAAATTGTAGCCCAAGTTCAGACATTGTCTAAATGAGTTTTAGTTCTATATATTCAAAAATTTGGTAATTTTAATCATTTCGAAAGTAATTATAAGTATTTACATAATATTAACATCTACTTCACTGGATCTCCGACCATTACCGAGCTCATTCAAAGCAATCGTATTATTTGTTAGAGAGAGAAGAAGAACAACTACTGATTGATGGATAATGATTGATTGCACACGGATGTGATGAAAGAATTGCTTCAAAAATGAAGATTTGTTGTCTACCGTAACGAAATGGTCAAATCTTTGATATGATTGAGTTGCGAAAACTTATATGGCTTGTCATTCTCGAAGTATGGCACAACGACAATGGCTAAAATATTTGGATGAAAACCCATTGTAGTGGCTTAAAGAATTCTTTTAAAAAAAGAAGAAGAAAACAACTTTATATACCTTACAAAGTTCAAAAACACATAATGTGAGTTCAGCACATATGTCAAACGGCCTTATGGCTTTTACTTTTCAAGGATTCTTGGGCTCGTACATGTATACGTTTCTTCCCTCCAATTCCTGTATTGGTCTTGAATTCCACTCAAATCCCTGTAATGGAATTAATCGTATCGAGACAATTTTGACACTTACTACTAAAAGTTTCATGTATTGTAAGAAATCACCATGAGCTTACAACATGAACGGCATCTCTCAGTGCTTGTATCTGATCCTTTGAAACTGTCCTTACCTACAATTAAGAATAGGCAACATTTTGAAAAATAAACTAAACTTTTGGACGTCTCCAGAACCAACAATCACATCCCAAAATCGAAGAACATCAGACGGTGAAATCCCGACTACTCACCTTCTTGAGTAGAGTCCAGAGAATGCCCTCCGTGCACGGGGGAATAGTTAGCGAACCCAAATAGCTGAAGTACTTTCTGCCACCAAACTTGATCCCCCATGGATCAACAACCCCCAAGCTCAGCCCTTCCTCGGTAACAGATTTAAAGTTTTTAACAAACTATAGGAGAGAGGGCCACCAGCAATCATTAGTACAAATGTGTACATTCTACATCACACATTTTAGAACCAAACCTATGTTAGTCATACTAAAAGTTGCCAATGATGCAACCTAAATCTTTTCCACCATAGAGGCGTTCAAACACTACGTTTCGATCTTGGTTAAAGAGGAGTAGACAACAAGGATATATATTATTACTTAAGGCCTAAAGACATGTTATTGATCGTGTCTCAAGAAATTTGTAAATGAATGCACTCACCTTTCCGAGGAATGTATCGTGACGTCCCCAGTGTGTATAGAATATCGACGACAGCGATATCTCCCCGGGAGTGGTCCATATTGTTGGGTAATTACACCCCCGAAGCGATGCCAACCACGATGATAATGTAGTACCCAAAACTTGCGGAATAAAATAACCAACAAGAACACAAAGATTTACGTGGTTCACCCAATATAGGTTACGTCCACGGAGCACTGCAACTTTTATAACTGGAAGAAATATTACAACAAGTGTATACACCAATACACTCAATATTTCTCACACTCCCAACCCGAGTATACCGAGAAAATAATTTCTCTAACTCACACAAGAGAATTCCCGCACTCAAGAAAAAATACACTCTTTTTTTCTATACACTCTCTTTTTATCAAAGCTGAAAAGCTTTTGATTTTGGGATACAATAACTGAAGAAATTGAGCTCTATTTATAACTAATTCCCTTGTTCAGTTTTAATAAAAAAACGATGTGGGATGAGTTTTTATTATTATTTTATTTAATGTGGGTCCCACCACATTAAATAAAATCTTACCTAACAATTCTCCCACTTGAAGACTTGATTCCAATCATGTCTTCACACCATCAGTGCAGCAGCTCATACCTCCTTTGTTAGTCCAGGAGACCAACTGAAGTCAAACACAACTTCAGTTTTTCAATGATAACAGCCTTCGTGAGCATATCAGCTGGATTCTTGCTTTCAGGAATCTTATCAAGCTTCAAGACTCCATTCACTCGATCTCTAAGAATCCTCATTCCAAGGATTTGTTTTGCAGCACCCAAATCCTTCAAAGCAAATTCCTTTTATAACTCTTTCTCGAGTTTATCAATCTCCTCCAGACAAGCTCCTGCTATCAACATATCATCTACATATATCAGTAGTATGATATAATAACCATCAAGCTTCACATAACAACAGTGATCAGCCTAATACCTCAGAAAACCATCATTATTCATTACACCATCAAACTTCTTGTACCACTGTCTTGCTTGTTTGAGACCATACAAGCTCTTCTGAAGTTTGCACACCATTTTCTCTTTTCCTCGTACTTCAAATCCCTGTGATTGATTCATTTCTTCACCTAGCTTTCCATGAAGAAACCTCGTCTTTACATCAAACTGTTCCAGATGTAAATCTTCTTTCACCATCAATCCAAGTACAGTCCTGATAGTAGTTAACTTTACCACCAGAGAGAAAATAACAGTGTAACCAATGACTTCCTTTTCACCTTTTACACCAAGTATTTCTTTGTACCGCTTGCTACCGTCATGTTCTAACCAGTACTCCCACGTGCTATGTAAAACCTTTTTTTCTTCAGGAAGTTCTGACAACTCCCACATGTGATTGGATGACAGTGAATCCATCACATCTTCCATGGATAACTCCCACTGTTTAAAAGTCTCATAAACATCCGATTTATTTTCACAAACTAAACCCAAAATTTCCTGCTCGAATCGTCAACAGTAGTGCCATCATATCTTGAGTGATCTCCAAGGGCTGTCACAGGAGATGGTCCACATATATCAGTATGTGCCAGCTCCAAATCCGCTGATTTCGGTTCTCTAGCCTGTTTTGAAAAGCTCACTTTTTTCTGCTTTCCAAAAAATACAGCTTCACACACCTTGTTTTCAACGATCTTTAATTCCGGTAGCTTTCCGGTTGAGACAAGCATCTTCATTCCCTTCTCACTCGTATCCCCAAGCCTACTATGCCATAGACTTGAATTAGCTCCAGCATCCACAGCCGCTAATTTATTTCTCAAACTGGAAGTCATATACAGTGTTCCAGTTTTCTTTCCTCGAGCAACAATCATGGCTCCCTTTTTTACTTTCCAAGAACCATCACCAAAGGTCACCTTATGACCTTCGTCGTCAAGCTGTCCCACTGAAATCAGATTGGGTGTCAACTCTGGTACATGCCTTACTTTGTTGATTTTCCAGACAGATCCATTTGACATCTTCATCCGGACATCACCCATACCAACAATTTCCAAGGGTTTTCCAACAGCCAGGAAAACTTTTCCGTAATCTCCCGCAATGTAATTATCGAATACATCACGATTACCAGTGGTATGAAACGAAGCTCCCGAGTCCATAACCCAAGAATCAACCGGGCTTTCCATGGATAGTAATAGAGCATCATGTACCTCATCAGTAACAACATTAGCGTCGTTCTTTGTTGATCTGCAATTCTTTTTCAGGTGACCAGTCTCACCACAGCTCCAGAACTTCACATTCTTTTCAAATTTGCTTTTGTCTTTTCCGTTTCTCGACTTGGATCTACCATGCCATTGGTTAAAACTCGTTTCGCCACTTCTGCCCCTTCCTCTATTCTCGAGATTTAGAGCAGAACTTGATGATGTTCCTTCACCAAAAGCCATCTTGCGAACTTCTTCGGCAAGAATTTGATCTCTGACATCATTGAATTGTAGCTTTCTTTTTCCAACAGAGTTGCTAACCGCTGCCCGCATTGGTTCCCAATTGTCTGGTAAAGACGCCAAAAGAATAAGTGCCCGAATCTCATCATCAAATTTAATTTCAACCGATGTTAGCTGTGAAACAATCGTGTTGAATTCGTTGATGTGTTTAGCCACCAATGCATCTTCTCTCATCTTCAAGTTAAATAACTTCTTCATGAGATGTACTTTATTATTTGTCGATGGCTTTTCGTACATGTCCGACAAAATGGACATCATCTCCTCCGTTGTTTTTGCCTCCGCCACGTTATGTGCCACGTTCTTCGTTAGGGTCAATCGTATCACACCTAACACTTGCCGGTCAAGAAGCTTCCAGTCATCATCCTCCATCTTTTCCGGCTTTTTTCCAGATAGAGGTTGATGCAACTTCTTGCTATACAAATAATCAATAATTTGTAGTCGCCAGAACGTAAAATCTGTACCGTCGAACTTGTTGATTCCTGGTCCCGATCCATCATCTCCGGCCATCACTTCTCTAGCCTTCGTAAAAAATCTAAAAAATCTTTTCTGATGTGGAAGATCAGACAAAGCTGCAACCACAGAGCATACTCAGAATTCTTAAGAATTTTAACAACAAGGCTCTGATACCAGTTGTTGGGTAATTACACCCCCGAAGCGATGCCAACCACGATGATAATGTAGTACCCAAAACTTGCGGAATAAAATAACCAACAAGAACACAAAGATTTACGTGGTTCACCCAATATAGGTTACATCCACGGAGCACTGCAACTTTTATAACTGGAAGAAATATTACAACAAGTGTATACACCAATACACTCAATATTTCTCACACTCCCAACCCGAATATACCGAGAAAATAATTTCTCTAACTCACACAAGAGAATTCCCACACTCAAGAAAAAAATACACTCTTTTTTTCTATACACTCTCTTTTTATCAAAGCTGAAAAGCTTTTGATTTTGGGATACAATAACTGAAGGAATTGAGCTCTATTTATAACTAATTCCCTTGTTCAGTTTTAATAAAAAAACGATGTGGGATGAGTTTTTATTATTATTTTATTTAATGTGGGTCCCACCACATATGGATCCCACCACATTAAATAAAATCTTACCTAACACATATGCATCTCCATATCAAAGCTGCAAATCAAGTCTAAGTGAGCAGGCAATCGTTAATAAATATGTAACACAGAGAACAATTTTCACAAGTATAAAAGAACCTGGTTCCTTTCACAGTGTGTTCAGAAGGAGCCTGCCAATTAACTTGCATTAATTTGTACTCAACATCATTTATTTTAATACCCCCATCGTCTCCTTTCCATGTCACCTGATAATCAAGGAACTCTTAAGTTTTAAGCATTTTCTTCATTCCCTCAAATTTATCTTCTTAATATTTATGTTTTTGATCTATATATGTTAGTTACCGAGATATCGTGCCCGCGGTTTCTAAGCACGGCTGGAGCTGGCCTGTAGTTTCGTCTCAAACTCCCAAGTCTAGGCAATACTGTCACTCTGTCTTCAACAAGATCGGAGACTGAAGTTTTCCGGTTTCACAGAGCTTCCATTTCGGATTGAGCTGTCTCCAATTCTTTGGACCCTTTCCATCTCTTCCCATGTAATTGAACGGTTGTTCATTATCTGTTAATATAAAGTACTTGATGAGGCTATAACTATTTTTTCTTTTTTAAAAGTGCATTCTATAGTTATTATTGGTCGCTAAAGTCGATGACTTATAGCTCTATTCCGGCGTATCCTTCTTATGGGATGCCCAAGAAGTAGCTTTCGGTATTGAATAAGATGTCGAAATATCAAAATGTTTAATCAGAGCAGCTAGCACCAAAGTTCAAAATTTAGGATGAGATATCGGATATGAGACTCGATTGTCACAAACTTATTCCTCATTTTTAAAAAAAAAAAATATATATGAAGCTAAAAATGTACAATATTAAATGAATAGCAACTAAGAGTCGACCATTTTTTTTATTCTGAGTTATTATTAAATACTAGTATCGTAATGAAATCATAAAAAAATTAATTACCACTAAAAAAATTAATAGATATTTAAAATGAAAATAATCTAATATTATTATAAATCATGTAATCGGGAAATAATTTTTTTTTTTTACACATTTTGAAAAACTTCCTTAAATACATAATTTGTTCTTGAATTTTTTTGGTTGATATCACAATCATACATCAAAATATTTAGACCCTTAAGATTTTTAACTCTAGATGCAACGACATACAGATGACCACGCCTAAAAATGGTTTTTTTTCCCCAGAAGAAATCATATATGAGATAAAGATTGTACTTCATGTTATTCTATGCAACAATTACATTTTTTATGGCAAAAGAGTGTCCTTACTTGACGATTGGTTTAATCCTTTCCAATATTAGATGTTTTACACTACCATGCATCCGTGAATCTGTAATAAAGAAAAAATATTATCATATTGGCAAATGCATAGTTGTTTAAATTTATTTTGAACAGGAGAAAAAAATTTATTACTTCTCCGTCATGAAAGACACATTTCAGACAGTTGCAATGATTGAAGCTAAGTAATGTATTTTGTATAGCTCTCATAATTATTCATCCAATGATTTTTTTTTCAAGAATTATATAATATAAAATTTACAGATCTAATTTACTTTTTTAACCAATGATTTTTTGCTGGAACTTTCTATATTTGGCAAAAAGTGAGTTTTTATATATAGATTGACATTAGTTAAATATATTTCCATTTGTAATTTTCAATTTATTGATAAATATATGCACCAGTTTAACCGTACATTGTTCACAAATACGAAATTAATTTCGCTTACAATGATAAAATGAATAATATAACTTGAAAACAATAATATAAAAGTAGAATTAGATAGTTTCTATGAATAGGCTAACTTTACAACAACAACAAAAAAAGCTACTACCAATTAACATATTATATTTTTAATTTATTTAAACATGAATATAATATTTTTAATTTTTCAAATTCATTATTTTGACCTAATTACATTATCCAATAAAATTAACTACACAAAATACATTTAATATTACAAATTTGGGAAAACAACTTATTCGTTTCATGCACTAATTTGTCTCATTATGGTTTTAGTTCATCAAGTCCGCAAACTTTAGTCTTTGTACACTGATTTTAAATTTTAGAATATTTTGATCCAATTGTTGTCGTGGCGCCAAGAAACTCAATAACTTTTGTAGTTACGTCGACATTTTCTAACATCATGTCAGTATTCATCAACAATCCGACAAAGTGATACTAAAAACAAAAATAAAAATAAAAAATCAATCAATTAAAGTTATTGCACCTAAACTAAAATTTGAATATTTAGTGGACAAAAACTGAAAATGTAATAAGTTAGTAGACAAAAAATTTATTTTTTCTAAAAATGTATTATTTTATCTTAATCCACTAATTTGTATTTTTCGATTTTAATTATTTTTCATCACAGCGATGACGTGTAACAGGGATTCGATGATCTGATGACAGACATTGTTAACGTGCGGACGAAAAAAAAATGAAAAACTTGCAAAGTTACCGGACTTAGAACGTCATTTCCCCCCATTGGCCAGCGGCAGCATGTAATTTTAAAAGATTTTGGTTGAAAACATAAATCTGTCCAAAGCACTCTAAATGAATATTTTCTATGCAAACTCGCCAATTGTGCATAGGTTCCCCAGTGCTAAATACTGACACACGGACCAAACATCGAGAAGAAAAGCAAATAATGATAAATATTTCTATATTACAAAAACCTGCATTCAATGTTTACCAGCAAACCTAATCTCTTTTCTCTCATTATAAAAGGAGACGACTTGTGCTTGCAAAAATGCACCATTGATACTCTTCTATTTGAAATAAAATGGCAGACTCAGTTTTCTTCAATCTGACGATTATTGTAGTGCTTTCTGCATTCTATTTAGATACAACAGGTCCTTTTTATCTTTCTTCTTTAATTTATGTTTCTTTTTTGCCTCTAAATCTAATTACATGTTCTGATTACAGATGCTCAAATGGGAGCTTGTTATGGATTTCTTGGCAGCAATCTACCACCCCCAGAGGAAGTCATTGCCCTCTGCAAGCAACACAACATTCAACGAGTTCGAATCTACAATCCCAATCCACAAGTCCTCCAAGCCCTCGGAGGAAGCAACGTTTCGGTCATAGTAGGTCTAGCAAATGAGGACATCATAGGCATCGCCAACGATCCCGATCTTGCAAAATCTTGGGTCCAAAACAATGTCCTCAAATACCCAACCGTGAACTTTAGATACATCGCTGTCGGGAATGAGATCGGCCAAGACGGCGAGGGCTCCAGCATTGCACCATCTCTTGCCCCGGCCATGCAAAACGTATACAATGCTCTGACCGCTGCTGGTTTAGGGCAAAAGGTTAAGGTTTCGACTGCTTTAAGCATGGGTGTGCTTGGAGCATCGTACCCTCCTTCGCAAGGAATTTTCAAGGCACCATCGTTCATCAATCCTATCGTCTCGTTTCTTTCGAAAACTCAGAGCCCTTTTCTTGTGAATGTGTATCCTTACTTTGCATATATAAGTGATCCATCCGACATTCGTCTGGACTATGCCGTATTCACATCTCCTGCGGCTGTTGTGAATGATGGGCCGTATCAGTACCAGAACCTGTTCAGTGCTATGGTGGATGCTGTTCATGCGGCATTGGAACATGCCGGTGCGCCTAACGTGGAAGTCGTCGTTTCCGAGACGGGGTGGCCCTCGGCTGGTGGGACAGCAACAACAATCGACAATGCAAAATCTTATAACTCAAATTTACTCGAGATGGTGAAGAATGGGACCCCAAGAAAGCCTGGAAAGCCTCTGGAAACTTATATCTTCGATCTGATTGATGAGAATCAGAAGGAACCTGAAACTGAGAAGCACTGGGGGATCTTTCGGCCCAACAAACAGCCCAAGTATCCCCTCTCCTTTGACTAGCTTAGCTAGGAAGCATGAATTTTTATCAACAATAATTTTTGAACTAGCTCTAATGTATCCGAAGAAAATAAAGTCTTGTGGAAATATACATAATGAATATTGATTGAAGCAAAGATAAGTTCATGCATGTTATGATTTGTTCCTTTTTTTTTTTAATGACTACGGAGCCCTATTGCGCTCTTCGGGTTTACTCAACCAACGCAGACACCTAATCAGACATAATTTGTTCTTCTTTACCAAGAAGACTTGTTGATATTTTATAAATTATATCCTATACTTATATATATAAGAAGGAGGAAAAAGAACAGAACTTATCTAACTTAATTAAAGATATTTTTTAACCTACATGAGGCTAATAAGATTAAGTGTTTATTTATTTATTTTTAGACAAATGATTGATATTTTTTATTTGCCATTATTGTCGATGTTTTGTATTCAATTTTTGACACCAAATTTATTTAAGTTTGAGACCATGTACAAAGTTCGAGATTCAATTTTAACAATCTTCTCATCAACTAAAAAACAGTAGTCATTATTATTCTTATTATTTTTATATTAAAGTCATTACTATTTAATCTTAATTGATTTGTATTATCGTAATTAGATGTTATAATTATCATTCAGTTACCAACACGAGATGGGGAAAAAACTTAATTACGTTGGCCATTTGACTTAATTAAAAGTAGGCATAACTTAATTAATACAACCTAATGAATATGCATTGAGATGAAGATTTCATTCTCTCAATTTATTAAAATAACGAAATTGTTTGCTATTAATTTTAAGAATCTTACAGGTGATATCAAATCAAATGAGTGATTATTTTACACTAATCTTATAATATTGTTCTCAATTTTTTTTTTTGCATGGATAAAATTTTGATATATATATAAATTGGATTGAAATAAATTATTGTAAGCTATCTAAATACGTTATCTTCTTTTAATTATACGAAATATATTGTTATTTGTCTTGGTTAAAATTTAATAAATGTTGTTATACGATTTTAGCATAAGCAAAGAAGTGACATGTGTACGTGTTTCTTTACCCCGAAGAAAGAAAATATCGTTTTGCCCCGTCATCCTGTAGGACCGAGCGCTTGCCGCTTTACCAATAGCTATAGCTAGTAGTAATGGTGCAACTCAAATCTTTAAAACCGCACAACAACACAAGCACCACGGTTCGATTGCTCTACCAAGCAGGGATAATTATTGCACCCAACAATCTCCCTCCCAATAATTGCACTCCTTGCAATCAATGGGAATCGAACCCGTGACCTTGGCTCTGATACCTTGTTAAGAATGGAACTTGGACCTAACTCAACCCCAAAAGCTAGCTCAAGGGGGGAGGATTGTCCAAGTCCATACATGCAACATCCAGGCATTTTACCCAACCGATGTTGGACAACTAACACACTCTCCTCACGCCCAGGAATGAACATCTGGAGCGTGGAGTTTACAAATGACCCAATTATGGACAGAACGGGTGGCCTAATTATAGGAGGTCCAACACATAACGGTGGAACCTGAGCTCTGATACCAATTGTAGGACTGAGCGCTTGTCGCTTTACCAATAGCTATAGCTAGTAGTAATTGTGCAACTCAAATCTTTAAAACCGCACAGCAACACAAGCAACACGGTTCGATTGCTCTACCAAGCAGGGACAATTATTGCACCCAACACGTCCGTCGACGTCCCATCCCAGCACATACAGTAGCTGAGTTGGGTTGATAACAGCCCGTTTTGACATGTACACGAACAATAATACCTTCTCATTTATAGGGAAACATACACCTAACAAATAACAATAATATCTATCATCTTATTTTGTAATATGAATTGATGTTTCGTATTAAAAAAAAGGCAAAAACTTGTGTGAGACGATGTTATGGGTCGTATTTTGTGAGACGGATCTCTTATTTGGGTTGTTTTCCTTGCAATATGTTCGATTTCCATACATTATATCAATAACACTGTAGAGTGAAAAACTCAATTTTGTTTTGTTTTAAAATAATAATAATAATAATAATAATAATAATAATAATAATAATAATAATGATAATGTTAATGAATAATAAAATTGTTGGATTTTATTGAATATAGAGAACCACAAGTAATCGTTGATATAAAGAAACAAACGTCGCACACATGTTTTGGACGCCGCGGATCAACGGTTTCCAAGATTTTCGTTTTGTCGTATGACTCTCTCTACGCACCCACTTCGATTGATGCACACTCCTTCACTGATGACGCCATTTCGAGCTCTTCTCTGACAGATTTTGACTGCCCTCTTTCTTCTATTTGTTTCCCTGCAGAGAAACAAACACAAATATATGTTAACTCTCTTCGTCTCCTTCTTGTTCTTTGCGTTTCTTTCTTCTTTTTTTTACGGTTTTTCTTGGAATATTCACGGTTGCCAGAGGTGAAAACTGAGGGTTGTACGTGGTGCGAATTCTGAGGTGCCCGTCTTTCTCGGTCTTGATTTTGGTACTGAATTTTGCCCTGTTCATGAATTGGTTTCGTGGGTGTTTTCTTTTTCTTGCTTTGTTTCGGTGTTCTTGGCTGCCGAACTTGAATTTTCTTGGTTTTTGGTTTTTCAGAGGTTTGGAGTTTGCGATCATGGATGGTCGGAGGAGGCCGAAATGGGATGATCCTAAAAGATCACAGAAGAAAAAGTCGTCCCGCTGTACGATGTTCACAGTTTTTTCATTATTATTTTGTTCTATTTTGATTTGCTATCATGATTCTGCATTTGAATTTTGAAGGATTTATTGAATATATGTGTAGGTGTAAATCTTTGTAAAATAAAACATTTTGATAAAACCTTGTCATTGAGAATGCAAGGAAATGGAAAATATGACGAGCAATGCAAATAAATTTAGTCAAATAGCGGCGACACAAAGAGTTTTGGGAGTAAAGTGTTGATGATAACTATGTCTCCAACTTGGTTCACCTTTTGTTACTTGTTTGAGCTTTTGTCTAAAGGATGTTACGAAGTTACATGTTTATTCTTTAAGTTTTCTGTGGTTTGTTTATAATACTCTGTTTTGTCCCATGAAGTTTATTGGTTTCACTCAGACAGATTATTTTTTGGGCTGCTTTTTATGCCAAAGATTTTTTATAAATTCTTTTGAATGCATATGCTAGTTTTATTCGATCTTGCCTCATTGTGTTTGGGCAGTTATGTTGATGTATGTCATACTAAAATTTTGAAATTGCAAGTTGCCGGTATCTTTGTGGTGCGGGGACTGATCATTTCTTTGAACTGATTTAGTACATGCTACTCCGACATGTTTATGGTTCCTATCTGATACTATTTTGCATATTGTTAATGATAAGAGAAATTTAGAAGGTAAATCATTTGAATTTAGTCACGTACATATTATGGTTGTTACGTTTTATGAGTTGGAGCCGGGATAAACTAGTAGCCCACTAGTTTTTTCGCTTGATTAGTTAAGGTTCGTTTTGTCCTTATTCTACCCTTATGAAGATCTAAAAATCATGGTATTTGATAATGTTTTTCTATGTTTGCCGGCTAGTTAATACAGTTAACATTGTCGTATTCGCATCCTGGTAACGAATTCTCGTTAAGTTATTTAATTAACTCTTCTGGTCCTTTTTAATGCTATGTTTCTAAATTGGTGATCAATTTACTACATTTAAATGATCATTTGATTGATCATGATTTATTTTATTCAGTCTCTACTTGTCATTATTGAGAGGATAAAAGAACTTTCTACCGTTTTTTTGCCTGATAACATTACTTTTCTCCAGTTTGTTGGCAGCCGGTCGTGCCTTCATGGGAGAAAGAATTTTGCAAAGTGGTTGGTTCTCTGGATTGGGATACACTATTACAGATGAAGAAGTTTACGCACCTCTATGATAATGTGATTAATTGGAATGACTCTGCGGGAGAAGAGGCATTTTTCAATGCTAAGAAACGATTCTGGGCCACAAAAAATGGACTTCCATGTGACATATCATTACCTGATCCCGATGCTTACATTGACAGAATTGATTGGGATATCAATATTGATCCTGAGCCATTGCCGGACCTTGTTGTGCTCCCCAATGAAGTGGAAAATCATGACCCTGTCATAATATTTGGCGATGCTCTTATTGCAAACCAAGCATTCTCATCTAGCGGTTGGGGTGATATTGAAGAGAACGTAAACGTGCCGGCTGATTATTCATTTGGTAATCACGGTGATCCATGGGAGCAAAATTGGGGAAATTCATATAGCAATGAGCCTGTATTCGAATGGCCGTGCTATACCATTGATGGGTGCTGCTTAAGGAATGGAAGTGATTCTCGACATATGCAGTGTGGCAGTGGTTGGAATAACCGATGGGGTTGAGGTTATGTCGATCATTACAATTATGAAGTGGGGTCTGAAATTTTCCAGGAAACTAGACCCGTCCGAAAATATTAAGAAGCAGGACCTGAAATTTTCCAAGAAAATAGAGTTGAGCAAGACCAATTTCAAAAGTACATAAATTCCGAGGGATCTTCATCTTCGTGTGGACCTGTCTGTCACCATGCCGGAGCAATCTCAAGGTTGATCAACATGGAATCAGGAGAAATGCCTCCTGAATGTAGAACAGAAAGGGTCATTATTTTATTCATTTCGATTTTTTAGACATCCTTCAGTAAGATTACATATGGTGCAAAACTTAGCAACATTTTCATCATCTGGAGTTTCAAGTGTTTACATAGCCTATCTTCATCCAAAATTTGTATTTGGTTTTGCGATTACATATCAGTCCTCACTTTCATTGTTCACCGTAGACATGATCATGACCCACTGAGTTGTTCGCAAATGCGATTTTCGGCTATGTTTTTTGCTAGTACGTTCTCACTGCCGTAGAATCGGTTGTAATTATTATCATTGCTATGAACATTGTGACTATTTGGTGAGAACATAAAACCTGAGCAACAAAATGTACTCATCTTCATTGAATTGTCTTCTACTTGTACTGTTGCTGTCGATTCTTGTGGTGTCTCAGTCACTCACTTGTTATCAGTCGGTATTTGACTTCACCCCTCGTTGTATTCAGCAATTACCAGCCAGCCCCATGGTGGACCAATTGGTAGGATCTTGGTCGCGATTTCTTTTTTATTATTTTTATAGTTTTGTGAGTAACAAATCCTTTTTATACCAAAAAACTAGGATTTTGTTTTTATCAAGTTGAATCAGCAGCTAGGGGTGGTTCGATACGATATATCAAAAAAATTCACTCATATCATATATCGTACACAAATTTCAGAATATCGATATCTCGATATATCGGTATAAAATATATAAAACATAATGTACATATACAAAAAAAATATGATAACATAAACTTTAGACTAAATTGTATTCAAGTAAAATAATTTTTTACTTTAAAATATTATATATTTTTTAATTTAAAAATATTGTTTCGATATATACTGAAATTTTCAAAATCTATACCGATATCGTACCGAAAATTTCGGTATCGTACCCACCCTTACATACAACCGATGCTTTTTATGCGCACTAGATAACCTACAAACATAGTAGTTAGATAACACACTTTATAAACTTTGTACAATAGACTCGTTCAATAAAATGTTGGTAAAAATAATTGAATCAAACTCTGATTTACTTTATCAAATATAGTACCCACAAGGGAGATTTTACGAAGGTTTTGGCTTATCTATTAAGTTGTTAACAAAGTCTTTAAACTCTCAAGATTTATTTAGTGTAATCACCTTAAATATTATATTATAAAAATCTATCTCTAAAATTTTAAAATTTGATATAATCTGTATATATTTTAGATAAAAATTACTCCACATAACTCATAAGACACTGATTTATGGCTTATACTAATTCTGATGGTTATTGGTTTCCCTGGAAATATGTATTAGTATTTTTTTAAATAAACTAGATAATAACAATAATTTAAGATTATTATATTTAATTATTATTATATTTTATTCATTTAAATATTTTATTAGAAGATAAATGCTGAAACTATGTTTCCCGAAACTATAAAAAAATTCATCTTTTCTCACATTATATTTTANACTCAATTGCATATTTTATAAATCTCCTTTCATCTTATATATATATTATCTATTATCATTTTAGTTTCAAAAATTTATAACTTTAATTTTAATTTTTTTAAGAAAACCATTTTTTTTTCTGGATAACAAGTATCGTATCGTATGTGTCACGATTTATTAGTTATATATTAGATCATAACCTCTTATTGATATGAATAAATCACACCAAAATAATAATATTATTATATCTATAACTACTTAACTAATACATATGTATTTTAAAAAAAAACTAATACATATGAAACATATATAAAGTAAAGATTGAGACGGTAAGAGTTTCGAGGCGAGTTATATAAAGTAAAGAGCAAGAGGACCAAACATCCCAAAATCAACATTGCTCCAAATTTTAGCACGTATTTGATGTATTCATGGGATTTCCTTTCAAAAACTATAATTTTTCCAACAATGAGTTTACATAATCATGAGATTTGTGTTGGGAGGGCACTAGTTATTAGGGATGATGATTTCCCTTGAAAAAAAATCTAAAATGAGATAAGTTCTGCGCGAGTTATTTGATATATGTTCGGGTTCGAGAATTTTGTTAAATCCTCGCAACAAATTAGAACGGGTGTAGAGATATTATCTTCATCTTCAAACTCGGCCTGGAGATGATAATAAGCATCATCATTATTTTATAAACAATAAGAATTAATGATAAAATAATAGTAATACTAAAAAAAAATACTCATGGACTTATTTGTATTTGAAGCGAGGATGTGAATGAGGATTTAATCACCGTAAAGTTGAGGATAGGGATTTCTCTATTAGCTACAAGCGAGGATGAAGACGATGACAAACTCGTCCTTAACTCGCCTCAATATCATATCTACTAATTATGAAAAATGAAGTTTTTAAAATAATTATTTTTTTTATATCGACATCACATTTTCCAATTATAAAAAATATCATATCAAGTTACAAACATATTCAATTTTTTATTTTATAAAAATTATATTATGAATTAATAGTTTATTTATAGCTAACATTTTTTAGCCACTTTATAATTTTTTAAAACTTATAAAGATATTTATCTATATCTTTAAATTTGCAAATATAAATTACAATATCACCTAATAAAAAATATAAAAAATCATTAATTTTAAAATAACAAAAATTATCATATTTAGTTAAATATTTCAACTTAAAAAAGAGAGTAGTATTAATAATGTATTTATATTGGGTAATATTCGCTAATTCTTTATTGATGGGATGCGAACCCGGTTTACTCATGAGAATCGCTTATAATTAGCCGAGTTTTCTTGGGGTTTTAGCCGTTTTGGGGTTTTAGGTTTTAAAAATTCAATCATCAATCTAGGGTTTCGTTAAGGCGGCGCGCCATTTAATCTATTCGGTTATATAATTTATATTGGCCATTGTTTAAAAAATGATTAAAGATCGGTATAGAATCTCTTTCATGTCATACAATAACTATCATTTTTATTTCAATATTGCACGTCTGATTTTAAAAAGAGGAATTTATTCTCTGAATTTTGATTTGATCCTGCTCAATTTCAGGTCTGTCAACTCTCCATTCTATGATTTGTTTCTGAATGATTGCATGCAAATGGTTCGACCTAAATGCATTATTTGAATGATTCGATCGAGTACGGGTTTGAGAATTCTCGATTTTTGTTTCTTTTTTATTTTAAATGTTGCGGCTCGATGTAATTTTTACATTTTTTATTCAACTGATGGTAACTGTTTATTCCAATTTTTAGTCTCCGATTTCTGGTCTGAATGTCTGCAGTTTCTAGATTGGCCAATGCAAGATTTGGTGTTTTACATAGAATTGGCATCATTTTGTTTGCCCACGAATCAGATAGGTTTATTTTTTTCCAGAAATCATTCGTTAAGTGTTGGATTTGGAATCATTTCGATGGTATTTTTTTACAAAACAGAACTAAATTTCATTAATTTGTGTTTTTGATGATTTATTATTTTTCATTTTTCAGCAGTTCTTTTATGGGCATGTCTTTTATTTTACTCTTTGAGTTTTGCTTGCGTTTCTGTGGTGTTGATCATAATGTTGTTGTGAATGACTTGGCATAAACACTTCTAACCTTGCGTCTTTGTTCTGCTTCGGCCAGAAATTGCGAGAAGCGGTTTGGAACTCGGATTTTGTTGAAATATTTGTTGAGAAACTGAATGAGTTTTCCGGATCCTACGATGTCACATTCATTTATGCCGCCACCTTTTACTTGTGATGCCAGAGGATTTTGGCCTCCATATTTCACGGAAAATATGCAACCACCGTTTAAGAGAGTAAGAAACTCTGAAAACCAGCCGCCAGTTAATCAGACAAATGGTACCGGAAGTAATGGTACCAGCCATATATTTTACAAGACACGAATCTGTGCTAAATTCATGGATGGCATGTGCCGCAATGGCGAGCATTGCACTTTTGCTCATGGTACTGAGGATTTACGTGTGCCCCCTCCGAATTGGCAAGAGCTTCTTCGAGAAAAAGATAGGGGTGCTGGGAGTAATTGGAATGATGATCAAAGAATGATTAATAGGACGAAAATTTGCAAGAGATATTGCAACGGAGGTGAGTGCCCATATGGGGAGAAATGTATCTTCCTCCATGAACGGGCTCCTTCAAACTTTGATACCGAAGTGCCTTGGCAGAGGGAGAGTTCTGTTATAAGCATAGGAACTAGAAGGGATGCCTTGTGGAGCAGCAGCGATTTCAATCAACCTGATTCAAATAAGCAGGTTACTGGGTGCTTGGATAATTACCGAGTAAGAACGAGTCTTTGGAAAACCAAGATATGCGGTAAATGGGAGATTGGTCAGTGTCCATATGGAGAAAGATGCTATTATGCTCATGGCCAATCAGGTATAAGTGATACTCATTATGATCGTTCAATTTATAGCCATTTTTGCCATGACCATTTTTTATGTCTTCGGTTGATTTGAGAAATTATATATCGGTCTAGTGCATATTCATTCAGTTTGGGTTAATTGAACCTTATAGACACATATGGCTTCGCTGTGAGTAACATTTAGCATAGTGGATCTCTCACCTTAAAACAACAAAGTCTAGTTTTTTGTCTACTCAAACCTCGATTATTTGGTTAATGCCTTAGTAATATACTTACCTTTGCTGTTTCCATTCGAATTACAACATTCTTTTTTTGTAAAAGAGAAAAAACCGGCTTCCTGTTTTCTAGTTTAATATATTTTGTGGTTGTTTCCAAGCTTTATTGATCTTTACTTGTTACTTTTAAACGCATGTAGCAATGTTATGTGATTTTAAGACTATGAGTAGGTACTTTTGACGGTGTCTTTTGTATTTGATCTACAGAACATTAGCTACCATTTTTGTGCATTATTTGTTGTATAGCATTCTTTATTTTTTTCCATTTCGGACAAAGATTTGTATGATGATAGACAAGTACTGTTTCTGCTTTGACAGATTTGAAGGTTTCTGGTTCACGTGTAGAGACAGAACAAATAACGAACTCTGGCTCCATCCCAGCCAAATCTATGGCTGCACCTGGGAATCCGGTGGTTTGTTCTCCTCTAGGGAAAGCTGGAGAAGATAAGAAGTCGTCGAAATGGAAACTGTCCAAGAAAATTAATCGAATTTACGCTGACTGGATTGATGATCTATCGCCACCACGCTGCTCACCGAACAAAAAGGATGATATATGAACTTTGGTATTATCATTCTTTTCAGCTACTAACATCCCCAAAACTACTATCGCTGATAGGTTATTATCTCAAATCTGTGTTTGTTACTGTGTATTGGGCATCTCAATTGTGCAGTGGTGAACGCATTATTCATTTGTTGTAGAAAATCTAACAAAGGAAGTCATTTTTTTCTCATAATATGCAATTCACGATTTGTTTCTTAGCTGGAGAGCATTTATTGGATACAAAAGCTTTTGGGGCGAAAACATAGTAAATTGAAAGATATGACCAACAAAAAAACTTGACGCAGATTAAATGTATACCCGATCAAAATACATGGATGCCACTTCTCTCTAATCTTGGACACTTGTCAATTACACGATGAGTTTCTCAAAATGTACAGCTAAAAAAGACAACCAAAAGAAGATCAAGTAACATGGGTTTCGATCACGAGAATTGGATATATGGGAACTTTAAGACACTTTTGTCCTGTGGTTCATCGATGAATTTTGCCTCACAAATAAGCTATGATCCAACAGTTTGCGTGGCTATACGTATATAATGATGGGGACATGTGAATTCATATGCATGTGGTGATGGACTCTTCTATCATTTTCACGTTTAGGAATCACATGTGAATACCATGTCGGATCATGTTTAGATGTTGATTTTTTGTTTCTACAAAAGTGATTATGATAAAAAGTTTTTATTAAAATCACTTATCTATCAAACACTGCTTACCAGAGTCGATTTTAATAATTTTTATGTCTGAGTCTAACTTTAAAAAAATACCCCTAAATTTTAATATGCGTTCATATTCTATTAGTTCCATAACGTCAAAATATTTCTATTATAATTAAATAATATAATATCAAACATTCTAAAATGATAACTACAAAACAATTCTATCTTATAGTTTTAAAGCTAAAATTATTAATTCACTATGTTTAATCATGCTGTTTAGTAATATATTTTCTAATTGATAACATAATCAATCAATTCAAACTTTCTTATAACATAGTTGATCGAAGAAAAGTATCGATGAACTTTAACTTTGAGAAACTTCGTTCCCCACTTGTTATTGTAACTGGAATAGTCAACAAGATTTTATAAGCAATGTGAGCATTTGAAAAACATTCATCCTCTTTATTAAGGTATTAATTGTATCAATCACAGATTTTGCTTATCTTGTTAATGAGCACTTTAAAATGTCAACTCTGAAAATAAATCATCATCATTAATAATATCAAATCGACCCTTATGAGTAAGAGAATAAGTTTTATATTGTGTCAATATAAAATAAATTTAGGTAATAAAAAAAGTTTTTTATTTCATGCTTGACACAGGAAAAATAAATTTTTATTGAGAAAAAATTTATCAAGGGACTCAAGATTAATACATTTCATAAATAAATTGTTTAAGAAAGTCATGATTAATAATTAAAAAAAAAATATTGGACTCAAAATAAAAAAAAATTGTGATATGTTAAGAAAAAACCGACGAATAATAAATTTATATTTGATCAATTCCCCCAAAATTATGGATTTCTAAAAAAAAAAAAAAAAAAAAAAAAAAAAAAAANCCAAGTCGGATGACTCTCAGGCCTCTCGATAGGAATAGCTTGATTTTCAGTTTTTGACTTTTGTTTTCAAACTTCTTCGTAATCTATAAATTTAATCATTTATATAATTAATATCAATTTATCCGATCTGAAACTAATTTTCCGATTTATCATGCACACACCATGCACTTTGATATATAGCTAAGTACCCTGCAGGAGTTTTCCCAACTAAACTCCAAACGAAACTAGCTGGTCCTTCTACAGATCAAGACAAAGGGTTTGCCTTTGCCAAACATCGTCACGGGCTCAATTATTGCACCATCTTTCCATGCAAAAAACCACAATATATCTACACCACGTATACATGGGGAATCCAGCTATTTAAATACCGTAGATCTCCCAATATTTTTCTTGATTCCTAAGCTAAGTTGAATACATCCCGTTTCGAGTCATATTTGGTTTTTTCATCGAAGAATTATCTTAAGACAACAGAATGTTTGAGAATCAAAGCAACTTGCTGGTCTGTTTCTTCTTGCTCAGCTTTCTTCTACTTTATGTCGAAACCCGTGTAAGTATACCGAAAAAATGTCACAAAAAATTGATAATTTTTAATATTATTTTCCGACATTAGTTTTTTTTAAAAAAAATTTGCAGGCGATTACAACGGTGGACTACTCTCCAGCTCCTCAGCCACAACCAGCAGGCATCGTCAATCCTACGGTGAGATTAATTAATCATTATTTAGTATATTAAAAAACCAATATAATAAATAATCCATCATTTAATTAATCAAATATTAATCAGCATTAAAATTTGTGTTAATTATCAGTACGGCACAACTCCTGGCAGCCTCCATCCTCAAGGTACGTAAAAACATGTATTTCTTGCTACTGAATTCTCCTAAAATATTGCCTGAAATTAACTAGCTATCTCATACAAATTGTAGAGTCGACTTAATTTCGAATTAAGATCGTTAAATGTAGTATTAAAACAAATCAAATTTAAAAAAAAAATCAAGAATATCATCGTTCAAGTTGAGACTATATAAATGATCGGCGATCATCTCACACCTCCTAGCTACATGTTCAAAAAACCTTTAGCATGTAGATAATTCCAACAGACAATCGACTCGACTCGACTCGACTCGACTCGACTCGACTCGACTCATGATCGACTTAATTTTGGTGTACCACACTATTTATTTTTTATATATATTAAACGATGGACAGAATGCGAAGGTCGGTGCGAGATTAGATGCTCGAAAACAGCATTCAAGAAGCCATGCATGTTCTTCTGCCAGAAATGCTGTGGGAAGTGTCTGTGTGTGCCTGCTGGTACTTATGGAAATAAGCAGTTCTGCCCTTGCTACAATAACTGGAAGACCAAGAGAGGAGGCCCCAAGTGCCCTTAAATAAATACATATATTTATATATCCCCAAGTACCCTTAAATAAATATANTTTATGTTATGAATCCTGTTTAATTATCTTCTATATTTAAGTCTTGATTTGAATATGTTTATTATGATCTTGTAGTACTCCTAGTTTAGTATATTTTGATTCTGATGGGTCCAAAGGTTTATATTGTGGTTAATTGAAGTTTAAGCGGAATTAATTAATATAATTTTAATTATCTGACCACGAAAAAAAAACAGATAAGATGATGTAAACATATTAAGTTTTGTATTTTGAGACAATTAAATGAGTCCAAAGTTTGTTTGTTTTTTTTTCAAGAAGAAGAACTTCAAATTGTTTAAAAACTTATATAAAATTTGCTCGTCGAGAGCGCTCAATTTCGGTCAAACATGTCACGTTTAATATCAATAGAGAAGTTGTTTTACTTAAAATTCATTACATTTTCCATACAAAAAAAAAAAAAAAACATTGTAATTCTTAATTTTTCTACTTCCTCGTTCAAGTAGCTCTGTCAAAATAAGTTAAACTCATCTTATCGGTCCATCCCGCCACATAAAATAGGTAAATTTGGTTAGTAAAATCTCGACGAAGCAAAATGTGGACCGTCTCGTGTTACATAATAGTGAATTGAGATGCGTTGTGAGTTACAAATTCAACACATAATTGACGAAGCTCGTTGTGTCAGCATATTTTTATCAAATAAAATAAGTGTGTGTGATTGATAAATCCAACCCGACAAAGTGTGAATTAGCCCGCTCTCGTCCCACCTAATACCGGGTTGCGGTGGGTTATAGGTCGCCCTGCACCACCAGCTTGTTTTAACGGTACTAAGTTCAAGTAGGCAAAAACTTGTGTGAAACGGTCTCACGGTTCGTATTTATGAAACAGATATCTTATTTGGGTCATACATGAAAAAATATAATATTACTTTTTATGTTAAGAGACTTACTTTTTATTGTGAATATCGGTAGGGTTGATCCGTCTCACAGATAAAGATTCGTGAGACCGTATCACAATAGATCTACTTGTCCAAATATACTTTCTAAAGAAAACTGACATTGAAAAATAAAGATTTTGGTTGCTAAAATGTATATACCTTGTACTAAAATTTTTGTTCCTAAAAATTGATAACCTAAATAAATACCAATAAAATAATCATTTTTTAAAAAAGACTTTTAAATATCAATTGGTTTAAATTTTAATCATTTTCGATTTGTTCACCTTATTGTCAATGCAAAATTTAAAAGATAATTTGTCCACCAAAAACATTTAAAGTAATAATAAAAAACAAAAAAGATTGGTCCTTGATTTCATCGAGCAGACTACGGAAAAATTTACTCTTGCTCAAAATCTTCAACATTCCTTCTCTTCGTTTCAATGGATTTAATCCTTTTTATCACCTCCGGAATCACTTCTTGTCCTCAAATCATGCCCACAAGTCGTTTTCGCTTTTATCCAAATCCCATCACTTGAAGATTCATAAATTTTATGATTTTGCACACCCTTTTTCTTCTTCTGCCGTTGCGGCTCTGAATTCTTGTAGGAGCCTTCAATGTCTGCGACAAATCCATGCTTCTGTTGTGGTCTCCAATGGGCATGAACTGCTTTCTGCAGTTGCTTCAAAGTTGATATCTCTGTACACGCAGTTTAATGATTTTGGTAGTTCTGTATCACTGATTAAGTCTCTGAGAGAAGCTGGCTCTTTTTTATGGAATTCTCTGATGCAAGATTATGTGAATTCAGGTTTCGTTGAATCAGCTTTTCTTGTTTTTAAATTAATGAGAAGCATGGATGTGCCATGTGATGGTTTCACCTTTCCTATATTGATTAAAATTGTTGTGTCACTTGATGAAAGTAGTGCCCGTTTTCCGGAAATGATTCATTGTGTGGGGATGCGAATGGGATTTGAATCAGATGTGTATTTCTGCAATACGATGATTGATGCCCATGTGAAGAGTGGATGTTTTATGAAAGCTTTGAAGCTGTTCGACGAAATGCGATACAAGGATTTGGTTTCTTGGACTTCGGTTATTTCAGGGTATGCCTGTGAAGGAAATGTAGTCGGAGCTGTTGCTTTGTTTAATGAAATGAGAAAAGAGGTGGAGCCGAACGTGGTCACAATGATAGTGATGATGCAAACTTGTTCTAATGTGGTTTTAGGTAGTCAATTTCATGGTTATGTGGTCAAAAGTGGATTCTTGTTGGACCGTTCCTTGAAAAATTCAATCTTGAAAATGTATGCCGATTTTGGCTGTCTGGATGATTCTGAAATTCTTTTCAAAGAAATTGTTAAAAGGGACGTGGTTTCTTGGAATATTATGATTTCTTTGTATTCTTCAAGAGGAGAGACTCTGAGAATGACAGATTGTTTTGCTACAATGCGGGGTGAAGTTGAACCAAGCATAGAAACATTAACCACACTAATTTCAGGGCTTGCAGAATTTGGAAATCATTATGCAGGTAGACAATTACATTGTCTTGCTTATAAATATGGGTTTTTGGATCATATTCTTAGCAGTAGTTTGTTGGACCTGTATGCGAAGTCTGCAGATTTTGAAACCTTATCTCAGTTATTCAGAGATGTCTCTCACAGAAACTCCAACACTTGGGGCACAATGATATCGATTTTGACTGAAAATGGTTATTTTGATGAAGCCGTAGATCTGTTCCGGCAAATGGTAGTTGCAGGTATTCAGCCCATGACCGAAAATTTGAGAAGCCTTGTTGCTGCGTGTATGCACTTGGGCACTCTAAGGTTAGGCAAAGTTGTTCACGGTTACTGTGCAAGAAATTATCACCTCGACTGTAACGAAGATTCTTTACCCCTCGAGACTTCCATTCTTAACATGTATGTCAAGTGTGGAAACATTTCTTCGGCAAGAATTTTTTTTGATAGAACACGCGTGAAAGATCTTGTAACATGGTCATCAATGATAGAGGGTTGTGGAATGCATGGATTAGGACACGAATCATTGGAACTTTTCCGTAAGATGAAGAATGAGGGAATCGAACCAAATCGTGTAACTTTCTTGAGTTTATTATCGGCTTGTAGCCACTCGGGCCTCTTGCTTGAAAGCTGTGAAATCTTGATTTCCATGAACGGGGCTAACAGTATCGAGCCTGATTTAGATCATTATACTTGCCTCGTTGATTTATTAGGTCGATCTGGTAAGACTAAAGAGGCTTTGTCTATTATTCTGAAGCTTCATATTTTACCAGATAGTAGAATATGGGCAGCACTCCTTGCTGCTGCTAGAGTTCATGAAGACCAAAAAGTTTCTGAATACGCCAGTGAAAAGCTTTTCGAGTTGGAAAATCAAAACGTCGGCTATTATACGCTCTTATGTAACGCACGAGCCCGTGTGGGAAAATGGGATGATGTTGAAGAAGTTAGGAATGGATTGAAAGACAAGAATTTGATGAAGCATCCTGGTTGGAGTTACTTACAAGTGGAAGAAACATTTCATGGCTTTGTTTCAGGAGATAGATGCCACAGTCAATCGGATGAAATATACAGAGTGATTGAATGTTTGTATAAAAATGTGATAGAAGCCTGATGAAGGGAGAGATTCTCTTTTTTGAACTTTACCTGTCGGATCTCGAGTGTCAATTTTGATACAAAAAGTTGTAATCATCACTTACGTGTATCCAAAATGTTTTAAATCATACAACAATCAATCGATGAATTACAGTGCTCAGGTTGGTGGATGGGTACACAATACAGCATTGGTAAAATTATCCGCAGAAATAACAAAATCAGAAAGGAAAACAAATATGTATTCTAATTATTCACCTTTCTTCTCTCTTATTTTTATGTGAAAAATGTTGATAGGCTTAATGGGCAACACGCAAAGTATATAAATCACACACAAGTATCTCATATATTTTGTTACTAAAATAATATACTACTATATTTGACATAAGAAACTAAATCGATATCGATCTCATCATATATGTTAATTTTACAGTTTACACATCTTACTGATAGTTCTACATCTTTAGTAACCATATGAACCAGTGACGTTACAATACCACTGGGAAAACAGCAAAAACTATGTATACTTACCACTTGCATGCCACCAGTGAATATATGCGGCACGGAATGAATCCTAATTTTAGGATGACCGACCCTTTAATCCAGTCCATGTAATGTCTATTTCGGCAGCTAGAGAAAAAGAGGAAATGCATCTCAGGTACACCAATTCGTGGGTATGAGAAGATTAATGTTGCATGCTCTTTCTAACAGTGTAATGTTCATACCAACTTTAATTTAAGCGTGCCTTTCCAATAACTATCAAAAGGGAAAACCATATTATCAATCTTTGGCCAAGAAAGACCTTAAAGTATAGAATCCACGAACAGATTATTAGTCCTCATCACAAGGCCGTCTCTGTTACAGGAAACAATTTCTCCAGCATATTGTTCGAAAGGATACGGTTGGGATCCAGCTCTCTTCTTGCTTTATTATATGCATCAACGGGGTATTTCTTCCTCAGCCTTGCCTGCATTGCTGCAAGCTCATCTTTGTCTTTCGGTACCTGCAACCAAGTAACATCGAGAATAAGAAACCGAGATCTTGTTGTAAAAAATGGTATGACAGATGATATTGGTACAACTCAAACTTTTAGATGGTAAAGATGCACAAGAACCATATTTCGATTGTCGTGCCCAAAGACAACAACACAAGATAATAGGACGGTAGGACCGATTACTGCAATCCCACAGATTATGAGAGTTCTTTTAAAAATAATAGCACCGGACATTGGATTTCAATAATAGTTCGAATAAATTTCGGACCAGATTTGACACTCAAAGATTTTAGTTTTAGTTTAAGTTTGTGTGTGCGCATGCGTGTGTGTGGTGTACCTCAATCTTAGCCCAATGCTCATAGGCAGAATACTTGTCCCACAGAGTTGCCTGAGTCAGTTTCCTGTAGTGGAAAAATTCTTCAGTGATTTCTTTCCTCTGACGAGCATCCGTTGTAGGAAGATACATAATTATACCAACCTGTTTTACAGAGTTTAGAATCTAAAATTACAATTTATAATTACATTATCAAAAAAGAATAATGAAATTCAAAGAACATTTTATACAGGAAGGCACCTTATCTAATCGTAGATTGAATAACAATTTTGCAAGGTTGCACCACATAATGCAATCGGATATTAAGGTAAATATTATATTGTCACAGATTAAATTGTGCAACACAATTTAAATAAGGTTTTCTGCTTTAATATTTTTAAATCGATTAATGGGCACACCCAAGTAGCAAATATTAAAATTTTCACCTCTTCAAAAGATATCACATACTTCAGCGAGTACTTGAAACATAAATATTAAAGTTTTCACGCAGAAATAGAAGCATTTCAAGCATTAAAGTGAGCAGACATGGCTATGATTGAGAGGTACCCATGAGAATATGTCGTCCTCCGATGAGCTATAAGCTGGACTCATGAGGCTTTTGCTGCCTGCCGTCCATCTCTGCTCGATCGGTGCAGGGGCGGGTATGTTTTCTCTCTCAATAAGCTGCATTAATTGTTCTATGTATTCCAGATCTCTCATGTTTGGTTTTTTAAGGGTTCCAACAGGGAAACAGATTTCAGAAACCCACTGTTGGCCACCACAATCAAAGCCTAAAATTTCGTCACTCCATCCTACTCTATACCCCTCTGACTTTGTCCAATATTCAGCCTCTGCTTGATTGATCTTCATCACATGTTCTTTATTGAAAGGATCCAAGGAAAGTAGCTTATCTCTCAGTTCAGTAAATGAAAGCTCATTGATGTCCACATCATTTTCCTCAGGATTATTGGTCACGACTTTTCTGTAAGATACAAAATAGCCGAGATTATGAAAGCAAGAAATGATCAGCATTTTCACCTTTATCTTTCATATTTTTGTCCTATATGTGAAAGAAATATAAGCGCGGGCAAGGCACAGAAAAATGGAAGATGTGAAATTACATTTGCTTCCTATGTTGGTTTCGTGAATTTAAAGGATTGATTAATAGAATAATGCAAGTATAAGAGGTAAAGAGTTCACGTGTACTTCTTCAGCAACTCACGATAGAGGTCTCTCACATGCTGTACTGCTTCTTCCTGAGTATACTTAAGTTTCTGCTTTGGTGGACCTTTCCATTTTGAAAGAGGGTTACATGTTACAACCACAACAGTGTCGGTGTATGGAATATACAAGAACTTGAGGTGTTTGTTTTCCGAAAGAAGTTTTCTGCAAAAGGAAAATTTGTCAAACTATAATGTTCATAAAAATCCAGAATTCAAGCATTTTCCAGTTACACAACTAAATTTCTGTAGCATAAATCCCAGCTAACAAACTGAGCAACAACTGCATGGTATCTGTCGTTTAGAATATCTATGAACTAAACTGTCTGCTAAAGCACACATTAGCCACAGAATTGGTCAGAAGAGAATAGAAAAAAGTGATAATACATAGTGGTGAGGCCTAGTACAAATATCTAATGTGTTCATGCACAGTTGCCATCACCATCAACTACTTATTATTGAGATTTTAAATATCAATATTATTGTATAGTTCGGGACTGTAAAATTTTAAAAATCTAAAAGAAATTTTAAAAAATAAAAACCTACAGTTTTGATTTTCAAACACAATTGAAAAATTATGGATATAGAAGAAATTCTGAATTAAATTAGGATATATTTGATTTTCACGTGGGGTTTATATGAGAATCAAACTTGGTGTCATTAGTTCCTCTAGGATATAACGAAATTGCATCGGAAAATCAAAGACATCACAAATTTCAACAAAATTTTGAAAATTTCCAAAGTTCCAAAATTTCAAGGATATTACTAAATTTTGTTGGAATTTTGTGCAAAATTAAACGGGAATTTACATTTTGTTTCGCTAGTCACGAAATCCAAACTATATGTGGAAATATTGATAATCCGAGAGAAATTTAAAACCATGGTCATAAATCTGCTATAATGAAGACATTGTAAAGAGATTAACCATCAGAAAAGTAATGTGTGGTGTTTAAACTTCATCTTCAACTAACTCCAAAAAATTGGATTCAAGGAAAGACCATTTCCAGGACTCGCACACAAATATCTGTCAATAAAATTTGATGTTCCTGTCTTTTCATATATTGCAGCAAAATCCAGGACACGGTTAAATAATGGACTACATGATGAAAAACTTCATCTGACATCAATAAGATTTAAAAATGCAATTATTCAAGATCTGGCTAAAGTGAAATAAATATTTTTTAATTAAAGAGTTGATAGGTTATAGGAATAGATAGATATATGCACAGCCAAGTTGGGTAAGGGAATTACTTGTGGTTTCTTTTTAAGTCCTTCATATTTGATACATAGGTGTGCTCAAGAAGCTCCTGCCTCTCCACACATTGCAGCGTGACTTCAGCAACCACACCAAGCCCTCCTAAACCACAACGAACAAGATAGAAGAGTTCTGGATCTTTCTCTTTTGAAACCTCGATTGTACCCTTCGCAGGAGTAACCAGTTTCATGCTAATAACCTGCTCGTCAATGGGAGGCAGTGTAGCACCTGTTCCATGTGCGCCAACCTGAAGATTATAATTACACATCATGCAGGGTCCTAGAAAGCTCGAAAGTAACACAAAGCAACATCATCAGACATGAGCATGGGCAAAAGACATGCGCCAAGGATCCGTGAAAAGATTAAAGGATCCTACAAAGTGATATATTTTCAAATCACTAATTCCGACTTTCCAGTCTTTATCCGTACAAGAATGGAATAAAGAATGTAGTCAAACGATTTGGCTTGAACAGGTGGAGTATGAAATTTAAATGAAAAAGAAAATAAAACAAGCACAGCCACCAAACAAATAACCCTGAGCAAGCATTAATAAGTAAATGAATAAAGAACTCTTTTTTCACCTGCATTTTTGGACTAAATTAGAAGAACCCAAGAAGCAGCATAATGACAATACGAAAGCTGAGCTACGACATTTTGCGCAACTACGTTCTAAACATTAACAAAATCAAAAATAAAAACAAAATCCACAAAAATGTTAGGAAAAAAAATCCAATGAAGAATCAGCAAACATCCTTGCCAACAAAGTAATAACATTTACTACAGGAGATTTGAGCAGAGGGAAGTCAAAACAATCAACCTGAACAATCCCACCAATCTGCTGCTCCCTGATCGACGCAAAATTCTGCAACGTAAGCCCGTGTTCCTTGATTCCATCCACAAGCTGCTGAACCCTTATTCCAGCCTGCACTCTGACCCTCCTAGTTTTCTTATCCACATCCAAAACACCATCCATCAAAGCTAAGTTCACCATCCCAGCACGCGTTAACCCAATCCCATTTGGCGAAAGACCCGATCCAACAGGCCTAATCTTCTTCTTTTTCTCATTGCAATCTTTGACTATTGATTCGAGCTCTCCCAATGACTCGGGCTGCAGAAAAGTGTGCGTCTGAACCTCATGTGTCCCACTCCAGTTAGACACAGTGTGGAGGTCAGGGGGAAGGGGAGCGTAGCGGAAGAGTTGGGCTTTCTTGTGCTTGGCGTTTTCTGGGAATGGGAAAGAGTAGTACGTGGCGGCGCCGCACCCGATAAGGAGGATGGTGTAGCCGATGTATTTGCGTAGTTCGGAATCAGTGGAGGATGGTGGTGTGGGGACAGAGCAAAATGGGCGAGGGCGAGGAGCTAATGAGCGAGTAGCAGCATAGGGAGTTTGAATGGGACGGTGGTGGATACGGCGGAGGGAATGGACGGAGCGGCGGAATGAATCGGCTCGGAGCCGAAGCATTTTATGTTTGTATCGAGTTTGTAAGGAGGTGTCGAGAGGAAATTGAATGAGTGAAAACGTTGGAAATGATGAAATTGTCGGATGAATTTTCTCTTTTTTCACACAGTTTCCTTTTTTCCTTTTCTATTGCTCAAATATATTTTGAAATTTTATTTTTTAAAAAATGTGGGAGAATTTCGATGGATATTTCACATTAGATGATTCGATTGACTAAAAGTATATTAAATTTACGATCATTTTAGTCTCAATGGAAATCATCTTGTTGCCCCTACTCTATAAAACAAATATGATGCTATCTTTATTTTTACAAAACACTTTCCCAAAATTTCACAGAAACGAGCTTTTTGAAGTTGGTTTATAATGGACACAAATGGGCAGTTCGTAAAATAAAACGAAGACGTAGAGATATCGCACAATTCTGCATTGGCTGTGGTTGAGCAGAATCCACCACAAGCTCCATACTTTTCACCTGCGCTGGATTCTGTAAAGGATGCTACCATGTTCTTCCCTTCAGTCATTTGATTTTCGAGTAAGTGAATTATGAGATTTTACTCTAGTTTTCCGTTCTATCGGGAGTAGCGTATAGTTTCATAAGAAATGAACGAGTTTTTATGTGTGTTGGTGCCGACACGAGATTAGGTTGAAAATCGAGGAAATAATCCAGACCCCTGTTTGTGTTGTTCAAGAACTGCGGAATCCTTCGTCGTTTTCTTGAAAAATATCGAGCTTTTTATTATATTTAAATATGGATACTTTTCTTAAGACTCACAACAAGCTTGACTTTCTTCAACCAATTCATGGGTTCACGGAGAAATTTAGTACCTATACATCTTTGAAACCTCAGAAACTCGAAACTAAGTTTGTTTCCAAGAAATCCAGTGTGAAATTCGGCAAAAAAAATTGTGTGAAAGCCAGTTCTAGTGCCCTTTTGGAGCTTGTGCCTGAGACCAAGAAGGAAAATCTTGATTTTGAACTTCCCATGTATGACCCTTCGAAAGGCCTAATGGTGGATCTGGCAGTTGTAGGTGGAGGTCCAGCAGGACTCGCGGTAGCGCAACAAGTTTCAGAGGCTGGCCTGTCGGTTTGCTCAATCGATCCTTCTCCCAAAATGATTTGGCCTAATAATTATGGTGTTTAGGTGGATGAATTTGAGGCCATGGATTTGTTGGATTGCCTCGACACTACTTGGTCTGGTGCTGTTGTGTACATTAACAACAAGACATGTAAAGATCTTGATCGGCCATATGGAAGGGTTAACCGGAAACAGCTGAAATCGAAAATGATGCTGAAATGTGTTTTAAACGGTGTTAAATTTCATCAAGCTAAGGTTATCAAAGTAATTCACGAGGAATCCAAATCATTGTTGATATGCAATGATGGTGTTGTTATTCAGGCTGCCGTGGTTCTAGATGCGACTGGTTTTTCCCGATCTCTCGTTCAGTATGACAAACCGTACAACCCTGGCTATCAAGTAGCTTATGGAATTTTAGCTGAAGTGGAAGAGCATCCATTTGATATAAATAATATGGTTTTCATGGATTGGCGAGACTCGCATCTCAACAATAATAAAGATTTGAAGGAAAGGAATAGAAAGACCCCTACTTTTCTATATGCTATGCCTTTTTCTTCACAAAGAATATTCTTGGAAGAAACGTCCCTTGTTGCTCGTCCAGGAGTAGCAATGAAGGATATTCAAGAACGCATGGTGGCTCGGTTAAACCATTTAGGTATAAAAGTGACTGACATTGAAGAAGATGAACATTGTGTAATTCCAATGGGGGGTGCCCTTCCCGTTTTACCTCAGAGAGTAGTGGGCATTGGAGGTACGGCCGGGATGGTGCGCCCTTCAACTGGCTACATGGTAGCAAGAACTCTAGCGGCTGCTCCAGTCGTTGCCAATGCCATTGTTCAATGTCTCAATTCAGATCGAAACCTTCTTGGTAATGAATTATCTGTGGAGGTTTGGAAAGACTTGTGGCCGATAGATAGGAGACGCCAAAGGGAATTCTTTTGTTTCGGTATGGATATTCTGCTGAAGCTTGATTTGCATGCCACCAGAAGGTTCTTCAGCGCCTTTTTCGACTTGGAACCACCTTACTGGCACGGATTCTTGTCGTCCAGGTTGTTTCTTCCGGAGCTCGCACTCTTTGGTATATCACTTTTCGCACGTGCCTCGAATTCGTCTAGGTTAGAGATTATGGCCAAGGGCACTGTTCCTCTGGTAAATATGATCAACAACTTGATACAAGATAAAGATTGAAACCTGCTGTATGAATCTTCTTGTTTGTTGTTGACCTTGTTAGCAAATGCATCAACTGCTGTTGTCGATATTTTTTCTGTTTGTGCCTGTTTTACTCACTTTTAAGAGAGGGATAAATCTGTATTATAGAATTCAATTTTATGGATTAAATGAAATTGACTTATGCATCTGTACTTTTATTAACACATAGCAGGGACAGATGAAGTTGCTTGGATCATGCTAGCATGAGGGGCATTGCTCTTACTTAGGTTCCAAGGGCCCGTTTCATTTCTGGTCATGTGGTTCACATATTCAGATAGGATCTAGCATAAACCCCATAACTAGGTTTAAATTTTCCAAGCAGCAATGACTCTAAAGAAAAAATAAACAATCCTTATAATTTTATCCTAGCTGTTATTACATAAAATATTCTAGACATCATTAAATTATCCTATTTATTTATTAAACAAGTATGGTGGGGATTTGAGTCAAGTTTTATCCAAATTTATTAAATATAATATTATTTGGATTGATTTTTCTCTTTAATGCTTCATATATTCATTTTACTCTAAAAAGTGTGGAATACTATATATCAGATGTTTAGAACATCTTATTTCATTTTCATTCACTTTTGTACACCAATACATACTTATGATCCAAATGAAACATGGCTTTTAAAGATATTATGGAAGAGTGTGGATCTACGGTGACTATTCCCATTCAAAGAGCAATTAAGACATTCAACAACCGAGCAATGATAAACTCGGCACAATTTTAGCCGAAGACGATAGTAATTTGCTGTCCGAGAGTGACTAATGTTTTTGGAGGCTTTCGATATGGCAATCTTGAATCTCTCTGTTTTTTATTTTAAAAAATGCATCAATCACAGTGGCATATTAAATAATAGATTGAAACAACATTTTGTTGAAGAACAATAATTCAGTCCTCTAACCTGTGCAGTTGACCATAATGACTCAATTTTCAGTTAGGTAAAATTTCAAAGACGACTAGATGTGTTCTGGGGAGTGGAAGTTTACATTCTTTAGAAAACTATATATGAAGCACCCCAACTCTCCAAAACAAGTATATCAAGCACTAACTGGCCATAGGTACATCATCTTTTCCAATACAAGATAAAGAAAAAACTGAATTTGGAGACTGAAGGACAATCAAGATGAACTTCCCCAAATTCCACAACAGTCGAGTACACAAAATGGAAAAATCCATATTTGATCGAAATCGGTATGACAGGTCACCAAACACAGCGATATGTTACATGTAATTGTGTAATTTCACCGTTGTAAGTAACCTTCACGACCTGCCCTTTCTCCAGCCCATAGTAACGAGCTATCGCATCGTTCTGTGACATTCGTGGAAGCTGAAAATAAAAGGAACAAATGTTAATGGTCAACCAATACATAATGCGAAAAGGAAGACCAGCTGGTTGTGAAATAACAAAGCGCCGTTTTGGTCCCAAAATACGTTGGACAAATTTTGCAACACGCATGCATCAATAAACATATGAAAATTTCAAAGCCAAGAGAGGGTCATTTACCACAAGAAGATTTGAGTATTTGAACATTTCACAGTTATCAATTTGCTCTTAGAGATGAGGGACCAAGAATACAAGAGAATTATCATTTTTCACTGCATATCCCTGTTTTTTTTGCAATAAATGTGGGCGGCATAACATACTCATAGATGTGAGTACTCAACAATACATAATAGAGGACAATAATCCTGCAACTGCAAGAATATTAACAAATAAACAATCCACTCCATACATATAGAATACATTACAAATCAGTAAGATTGAACCTAACATTATCCAGTACCCTAAATACTAACCTGTTTTTCTTCTACGCTGTACTTCTTTAGCAAACTTTCTTTCTCTTCATCAGTCAGCACTTGATGTTTTGGCTTTAGTTCATGTTTAGTTATGTTGACGAGCAAGTTCAAGATCTAAAAAACATGGCAAAAATCAAAGGAAGTCAGATCTATAAAGGTAAAAGATGCTACACTAATATTTATGTGAATCAATAGGATTACCACCACAAAATTATCGGAAAAAATGGTCTAAAGCAAAAGAAGTGTGTAAGCAAAAGAAAATGGAAAACACGACATAGAAAGTACATTATTAGATCCTTACGGATAATAAGTTTACAAAATTTACAAGTGCATTGAAGTTCAGGACCACTATATATAAAAAAGACAATACATACATGTGAGCATTCAGCTTCCTATTTTGCAAAAAGAAATCAATTGTATGAGTATCGACATGTTGGCAACAGATTAAGCATTTGCAACAGAAAAATTAACTTGTACCCAAACCAAATAAATCAAAATCAGGGAAAGCAGACAAAATGCCAACAGCAAAGTTCACCTGGAAAATTTCCACTTTGCATGAAATAAGCTCCACTGCTTTTAAGGCCTGGCTTGTTATTTTATTCTGCACTACCAAGATCAGCCGATTCAAGCTGTCTCTGCTAACAATCTCAGCTACAATGGCACGGATGACATTGACTTTAACTATGTTTGGAGCACAGAATAGAACCAGAGTCTACAATGAAAACACAGCACACATCAATAGATTCAATACAATCGTCCTAATAATCTGTGCAAACTCACAACAGCTTGTTTGGAGAAAATTAACTCATTCAGCAAAAGTAAAACTTAGAATTAGTGACAGAAAGAGACTAGATGAGAAGACAAAAATGATCTGCATAAGAAAAGGCCAAGTTCTTATAGTAATGACCTAGGATTCACAGGTTTGTATACCGTAAAGAGCCCATTGTAACTAGTTACAACCTTAGATCCCCATTAATTATTGGGTGCAATATAGCTTAAACAACCAAAACCCCTCATGAACAAGCATCGCATGCACGTACAAGGGATGGAGGTTAAATATACAGATCGTTTAGGTTTTAACCCCAAGAAAATCATCATCTAAAGAAAGAAAACCAAGAAGAGATTAGATATGCATTGCAGAAGCTTAATTGAAGCTACTAGTAGTCCAATGGTGATTCGAATTTTTTCATCCTCAAACACATGCGGGAACACAAAGCTCCAGAAATGCCAATAGAAGAAAAAGAAAAACCAAAAAGATTAAAAAGCGAGCAAATTTTTTTTTTTTTTTTGAAAAAGCAGCAACCTTCAGAGAAGGGTCATCCCGGTGGAGAGCAGAAATCCTCAATGCATCAACATCAGGCGCCTGCCCATGCCTATCCCGAAATTCTTGAAGAGAGAGCTCGATCTCAGAACTGGGCACTGCATACCCACGGTCTCTAAGCATTTCCAGCAGCGTTCTACGCGCCAAATAGTACATATGGCTCTCGCTGCTGCCATTATCGACGAAGCTGCTAAGGCAATTCCCCAAGTTCTCTTCACAGTCGTTATCCATTGCTGCTTACTGACACTGAATTACGGCACGGTCAAGGATGCTTGGCCTTTGGTTTATAGTGTAACTGGGGACGGCCCGAGGTTTCAAATCGAGCCTCCTTATATTTTATTATATATGAAATTTTATGTTTTCTTTATATTTTTATATATTATTATTATTATTCAAATAAAATTTATGTTTTCTTTATATTTTTATATATTATTATTCATTATTCAAATAAAAACGTTATATTATTATTATTATTCATTATTCAAATAAAAACGTAATAATAGTGATAACAATTAACAAAGCATGTGAGATAAATTCATAGCAACAATAATGTAAAAAAAATTAAATTAATTTATATCCAAATTATTTGAGAAAAAAACTAAAGAAATCTAATGAAATTGAATATAAAAAATTGAAGCTTAGTTTTAATAAAAATAATCAAAATCCAAATAAAGCGATTTTATCGTCCTTTTCAAAAATTGAACTTCTAACATTATTTTACTACATATAATAAAAGAGCACTTTATATTATATGAAGTCATTACAGAATTTTTACATTTGTCTAAACATCATCCATGTCTTCAAACTTCAAAGTATTTGCATTATCTTATAATATTATAATAGTATCTTTCCATATATTTTATTTTATCACATACTATTTCAATTTCAAAAATTTATAACTTTTCAAATAAAAATAAAAAATTAATCATTCTTTTTTTAGTAGATTTTTGTGAGACTGTTTACGAATCAACTATATCCATATTTGGCATAAAAAACTAATAATTTCTTATTAGTGACCTAAAATATTCGTCTAATATAATTGACACGTGAAACCGTCTCACGAAAATTCTTATGTTTTTCTATGATACACATGTTGTGTGTACTAATAACAATTATGTTTAAATAAACTTGTCACATTAACAGTTGCAACTGATTATTATTGCTCGCCCAAACTCCAATAATACACATTAGAAATTTAGAATGAATGGATTAAACTAGTCTCTCACACAAAAGGATAAACAAGAAATAGCCTAGAAAACAAACACATCAAGTAAATTCATGTGCAATAGAAGAACTCAAGAGCAACAAAGCGAGCACCGAATCAACCCATTCTCGTTGCACTCGGGGCACCAAATCAATTTCCCTTCTTCCTCGTCGAAAACCTTCCGGCTACCGTAGCAATTCGGGCACGGAACAAACCTCACATCCCCACAAATCTTGCACACGAACCCCAAATCCATAACCGAAAAGCCTTCCAAAATCTTTGCCAACTCCCCTGACTCGTTAAGTTGCTTAATCTCCTCCACACTACCAATGTTCTTTCCCTTGACAAAAACTTGTGGCAAGCTCACTCCCTTCCCTCCCAATGCATCCTGCAACTCATTCCTATATGACCGATCCATCGAAATGTCTTTCTCGTCCACACGCACTCGATAACCCCTCAAGATCACCCGAACCATGCAGCAATCCTCATAAGTCTTCCTGATGCCCCTCAAGCTAGTGTAATACAACACAATCCTATCGTCAGAAACTAACAAAGGGCAAGAATCCTTCCTATCTTGAAACACCAAAGGACTGTTCTTTTCACACTCCGAAAACTCGACATTTTTGGGCTTCGGAATATTGCATTTGTATTTTTGACATCCTTGTTGTCTACCTAGCAATGCCTTACGATAACTCGATGCCACGTTTGACTCCATTTTGGCGAGTAATGATTCCTCGGATAGATACTTCCACAAAGGCCTAGACATTGGCTGCTCAACAAACTCACTGCAGTCAATCTCTCTTTTACAAGGCTTCTTGGGGGATTCAACCATGTTAAAACTGAACTCATCCTCATCAAGCCCTTTCATAAGCTCCCAAGTGTTGATAACTGAGACTGGGGATAAAGGGTCCTCGGAACCGCCAAGATCGTTGGGCCCTTTTGTCTGCACCGTCCGATCATTTTTGAAACTAGGATTTGGGAGCAGAAGAGAACCATATGTGGTGGAGGTGAGGGAGACCAAGTGATTGGAGTCCCCTTTCCTCACAGGTGGATGATAAATCAAAGGGGCGGCAACAGAGAGAGTTCTTGGAACCGGATTAACAAAAGGGTCCGAGAAAGAGCTACTAGGAGACAGCAACTGCGGATTACAATGTGAACAAGATGAACATTTCGCCGAGGGATCCCTGTGTTGAGTCACAAAATTAGCAGGACAAGAAGCCGAGCATCCCATGACGACAAGGGTAAAGATTTGGAAATATATATATATATAAACAAATGGGATCGAGAAGATTGATCTCCTTGTCTTGTCTCCGATATTCAACTCTGTTTTTTCCCTTTATCGTTGCATTGTTTAATATGGTGTGAATTCATGGAGGGGCTATTATTTGTCGGTGCTGGTGGGGTTTTGGTGGGATGGGGGTGGAGGGTACAAGTAAATAGGAATTAAATGCAGGTTTAAAGGTGGAAAGGTGCCAACTTTACGAGAGGAAAGTCATTGAGAACGCGGTACTAGATTGGTGCTGCTGCGCTGGTTTTGGGAAATTTAACGCTTGCTTGAAGAGGTCTTGTGATTTGCTTGTTAACAATCTATGTTCATACGTTAATCTTGGCAAGTTTTGATCGATCATAACACGGGATAGAATTTGCTGCGGTTTACTGTGATATCTATATTATACTGTATTGTTAAATATGAGATACTTAAAATAACTTGACTTTTGGCGTAATTGTCTATTTTAATAATTATATATATTAGATAAGGAGCAAGCCCAATTAGCACAAAGCCCACCTCTTGACAAACCTATTTCAGCTAGCCCATAAAGTTGCAAGATGATCCGGTCCAAGTTTAAGAAGAATCGAGAGAACTTAGTGGATAGAGTTTATCCCTTGTGGAGGAATATTAGTTTGTTATTTTTGGTTGGAACATATCACTAGTCTATTAGCAATAGCCATAGGAGTGTATAAATAAGGGAGAGCTTTGTTTGTATTTGCATGATCAAAAACATCAGTGATTGTTATCACAATGCAATTCATTTCCATTTTTATCTCCATCTTTATTTTCTAACTTGGTATCAGAGCTTGACGGAATTCATTCCCTAAATCAGTGGCATTTTAGGCCAGGCCACCCTATAATGTCTACTGTTAAAAATGTGTTGCTACATTGTAATCTTCCTTTTTCGAGAAATGAAAAGCTTACTTTATGTTCTTCTTGTCAGTTAGGAAAAAGCCACCAACTCCCTTTTTCGCATTCTCATACTGTCTTTTCTGCCCCTTTTGATCTAGTGTATGCAGATGTATGGGGTCCCTCAAACACAATCTCTAGAAATGGTTGTCAATACTATATTAGCTTTGTCGATGCATACACTCGTTATACTTGGATCTATTTTTTAAAGCTCAAGTCAGAAGTCAACAGCGTGTTTCAAACATTCACCACATACATTGATGTTCAATTCAATCACAAAATTAAAGCACTTCAAACTGATGGGGGAGGTGAATTTCGATCCTTAACCACGTTTCTTCACACTCATGGAATTCAACATAGATTTTCTTGTCCTCATTCTTCCAAACAAAATGGGGTTGTTGAACGTAAACACCGCCACATTGTCGAAACTGGTCTCACTCTATTAGCTCATACTTCTATGCCACTTTCTTTTTGGGAAGATGCTTTCTTTACCGCTGTGTTTCTAATTAATAGGCTTCCCACTACCGCGCTTTCTGGAGATATTCCTCTTACAAAGTTGTTCAACAAAGTTCCTGATTATTCTATACTTCGAATTTTTGGATGCTTGTGTTTTCCGTGTTTACGTCCCTATAACTGCCACAAACTAGAATTTCGATCAAAACCATGCACATTTATTGGTTATAGTGACAAATACAAAGGATACAAATGCATTACTAGTGATGGTCGTCTTTTTATCTCCAGAAATGTTCGGCTTAATGAAAGCCTATTTCCTTTTGCTCATAATTTTGTGGAAGGTTCTACAATTCCTCAACCACTTGTTTCCTCAACTGTTCCTCTTTTTCTTCCTTCCGCTTTACCACACAATGTTAGCTTTCCATCCACCACCTTGTCCTCTAACTTCAATCGGTCTGTTTCTTCTGTCATTCCATCTGCTTCTTCTTCTTCCGATTCCAGCTCTACCTCTGAAACATACTCCAGCAATTCGAGTGCTCCTACTGGGCAAGACAACTCCTCTTTAGTCCCTGTAAATGAACATCATATGATTACTAGATCTAAAGCTGGAACGTTTAAGCCGAAAAATATTACTGCTCATTTATCTATTCTTCATGAGCCACAGACAGTATGGGAGGCTAAGAAAAGTCCAGACTGGGTTAACGCAATGAATTCAGAATATGCAGCATTGATGAATAATCATACCTGGTCATTGGTTCCTTTACCTTCTGATATACCTGTTATCGGTTGCAAATGGGTTTACAAGCTCAAAATGAATCCCAATGGGACTGTTGCTCGACACAAAGCGAGACTTGTGGCTAAAGGTTACTCACAAACACCAGGTTTAGACTATACTGAGACATTTAGTCCAGTTGTCAAACCAACGACAATTCGCACAGTGTTAACTATTGCTATCTCAAGGGGTTGGCTTGTTAAACAACTTGATGTTAATAATGTCTTCTTGAATGGATCTCTCACTGAAACTGTGTATATACAGCAGCCTCCGGGGTATGAAGTTCAAACTGGTTCCACACCTCTTGTGTGTAAATTACACAAAGCAATTTATGGGCTCAAGCAAGCACCTAGAGCGTGGTTTGATAAGCTGCGACATACCCTTCATCTTCTCGGATTCATCAATTCCAGAGCTGATTCATCTTTATTTATTAAGCATGCCTCCAAGTTTATTATTTACATTCTTGTTTATGTTGACGATATTGTCATCACAGGCAGTAATCAAGATCAAGTGACCGAAATCATTTGGCAGCTCAACAAGCAATTCTCTCTTAAGGATCTTGGTATTTTATCATACTTTTTGGGTATTGAAGTTGTCAAAACTTCTCCTCAATCTTTGCTGCTCAAACAAACCAAGTATGTTCAAGACTTGCTACTCAAAACTAAAATGAATCTTGCCACTCTTTTACCAACACCGATGTCTACTGGAGCTAAGCTTTCTTCTAAAGATGGTGAGGCTTTTGAGGATGTTACGCTCTATAGAAGCACTGTAGGAGCCCTGCAATACCTTACCATCACTAGACCTTATATTGCATACAGTGTTAATCGTGTCTGTCAATTTATGCAAACTCCGCTCTTAACTCATTGGAAAGCTGTGAAACGTGTTCTTCGATATCTTGCTGGCACATTAGATTATGGCATTAGTTTAAGTGCGTCCTTACCTCTTTCTCTTCGTGGTTACTGTGATGCCGATTGGGGAAATGATATTGATTATCGGAGATCCACTTCTGGCTTCTGTTGGTTCTTGGGAAATTCTCCTATATCATGGAGTTCGAAGAAGCAAACTGTTGTTTCAAGATCTAGTACAGAGGCAGAATATCGAAGCTTAGCTAATGCCACTTCAGAATTGTTATGGATTCAGTCTCTGCTCACAGAACTTCGGGTTCCATGCTGTGGCATTCCCATTATATGGTGTGACAATATTAGCACTATTGCATTAAATGCTAATCCTATTCTTCATTCCAAAAACAAAGCATCTTGAGCTAGATATTCATTTTGTTCGGGAAAAGGTTGCCTCAGGATCGCTTCATGTTCAGTACGTTCCATCATTTGATCAAACAACAGATGTTTTGACCAAACCTCTGACAGCCATCACGTACACTCGTCTATGTTCCAAGCTGTGTGTTGTTCCCAGAACTCCGCCCAGCTTGAGGGGGCAAGATAAGGAGCAAGCCCAATTAGCACAAAGCCCACCTCTTGACAAACCTATTTCAGCTAGCCCATAAAGTTGCAAGATGACTCGGTCCAAGTTTAAGAAGAATCGAGAGAACTTAGTGGATAGAGTTTATCCCTTGTGGAGGAATATTAGTTGGTTATTTTTGGTTGGAACATATCACTAGTCTGTTACCAATAGCCATAGGAGTGTATAAATAAGGGAGAGCTTTGTTTGTATTTGCATGATCAAAAACATCAGTGATTGTTATCACAATGCAATTCATTTCCATTTTTATCTCCATCTTTATTTTCTAACTATATTAAATAAAGTGTTAAAATTTTAATATAATTCACATATAGCTCAGAGGATAGAGTCTTTGTTTCCTAAAATTTTTGGCGTAATTGTCTATTTTAATAATTATATATATTAAATAAAATGTTAAAATTTTAATGTAATTCACATATAGCTCAGCGGATATAGTCTTTGTTTCCTAAACATTAAGATGCATGTTCAATCCTACCTTGTCTTTTTTTTTTTTTAATTCATATACCAAAATTGAAGTATAGTATCTCAATATTTCTTATAATTATATTTTGATCTTCATTTAAATATAAATCAAATGAATTATAAAAAATATTGTAAAAACACGCAATGTGTACGTCGCTAGTAGAAATTATAATATTAGTCTGAAAATTTACTTAATGTACAATGAATCATAAAAAAGAAAAAAAAAACAAAAATATGGGAAAAAAATTGTAAAAAAAAAAAAAAAAACCTTTTAAAAATGTTCATTAAATTAGATTTAAAAAAATAAGCATTAAAAAAAACGCATGAATCGAGGTGTCATGCATGATATAATGGTGTAAACATATCAGCCAATTATTGCCAAGATATCACCAAATTACATCAACTCCCGTTAGTCTTTTCACTACTTTTAAACTAAAATTAAATATATTTAATGAAGAGTTTCGAATTATTTAAAACCATTCACCATTTTCTTGTTAATTTCCATTTTAATTTTCCTTAATTTATATTTCATTTAATAAATAATCCCTTTATTTCAAGTGTTAATTTATTAAATTGTATTTTATTTTGTCTACTATTTTATAGAACTAATATGTGTCGATATGCTGTTGGTTTATTTGCTATCTGATAACAAAGTTCTAAGTTTGGAGACAAAGTATCGCATTCGAGATCAGATCCAATTATAACAAACTCCCGATTATTTTTAAAAAAAGTGTTGATATTAAAAATATTAGGTCTCTTGTGAGACGGTCTCACGAATCTTTATCTGTGAGACGGGTTAATCCTATCGATATTCACAATAAAAAATAATATTCTTAACATAAAAGTAATATTTTTTCATGGATGATCCAAATAAGATATCCGTCTTATAAAATACGATCCGTGAGATCGTCTCACACAAATTTTTGCCCATTAAAAAATATCATTGACATTTTAAACAAGATAGTGATTTTTTAGAGTAGAAAAGATAGTTATGAAAAGGAAAGATCGATCCTCACATAGGCCCGTTGATTTTTCAGATATGGGCCATGAAAATAACCCAAAGTGCAATTTAGGGGAATTCAATTCTTGTTTAGCGTGGTTTCAATTCCCCATGGTTCTTTGATGCAATCTCCGTTTTTCCTCCGTTGGTTTAATTCTTCACAACCCTTAATTTCACTGGAAAAACCTATTTATTATTTTCAATTTCTGGATCCTATTAGCCCATTGTTTGAGTTATCAATTGATTTCACCTGGCATCAGCTTTTAGGGTTTCCGCGGATAAAAGTTTGCAGTACTTTGGCATGAAGGCTGAAGATTATCATTTTGCTCCGAGTAAGTCCTTTTCTTTTCTAGATTCCTACGTAATAAAGTGAACTTCCTGTTTCTGTGTGCTCAAATGTAATCATTTTATGATGCACATTAGTAGTTTGAAGCGTGGTGGTTTATCGTATTGAACATGCTTGAAACTGGTTTCAAATCAGTTTTCCATTTGTTTGGGTTTCATTTTAAATTAACTGTCAATGGACTCTTCTAATCAAATTCCCTGTTTTGGAAGTTCATGCCGGCATTTTCCTCAGCCAGATGCAAAAAACATGGAAAAAGTATCAGCCTCTGCTTTGTATATTGTTTAATGTTTGGGGCGGGGATAGATTTTGCGACTTCATATTGCCATTTTCCTAATGTAGATGCAAAACTTAGAAACATCAAAATGGTATAAGGCCTTGCAACGAAGAAAGATGATTTCAATTTTCATATGCCGAATAAATAATTGGCATTGATGATTATGTGATATGATGGCTCCAAAGATGTGAGCATCAAAATTTTCTAAGATTTGGAGGATGTGGAGTTTAGAACATTACTAAATTCTTTCTAGTTTCTTGATTACCTTTCATTGAGTCGTGACGATGAGTTTGTGGGGGCTTATTATTTCAAAGCAAAAGGCTTGTATAATGAATTACTAGAGCATAATAGCTAGATATCACCTAGGTATAGAAGTTGATTAAAGTCTACCAGTTGTTTGAGGACTTTTCAAAATGTACACCAGTGCCCAGTTTTTAATCTCACGTGGTTTAAGTTATGAATGTTGTATCTTATGAATAATAATATGCATCCAAGGTTTGAGTTAACTTGTAATCTCAGTGATATGCCTGTATGTATCCATGGATTCACTGGTTACTTTTTTGCGCTTTTGGGTTTGCCTTGTGTTCTTGGCAGATGCCTCTACTAGCAACATTATGGATTATTATGCAACCAACCCTGGGCCGGTGGATCCTTCAGTTTTATATGACCAAGATAAGCATGTCTCTGCTGCAGTTTGGGAGGGACAGGTGCTCATTATATAATAGTTTCTCTTCTCATCTTGATCATACTCGTAACAATTTGCAACTTATAATATATTAATTTGATTTAACAGGAGCGAGGTGCACTTAGATGTCATGAACATACTTCAAAGCTTGGCCATTGGTCGCTTACTGAGAGACAAATTGAGTTGGTGAAGAAGACTGGTTTTGGCTATTTGAGATTGATTCCAGCGATTAGTCTTGATAATCCACTCATATCTGCACTAGTTGAGAGATGGAGGAAAGAAACCAACACTTTCCATATGACTGTTGGGGAAATGACTATAACACTGGAAGATGTTGCCTACTTGCTTGGCCTTCCAATTGATGGTGAACCTGTGATAGGTGTGACTTATACCTCATGTGATTCAGTGTGTGTTAAGTACCTTGGTAAAACACCGGATTCTGGTAACATGAGTGGTGGGATGGTGAAACTTAACTGGTTAAAAGAGACCTTCTGTGAATGTCCCGAAGATGCCTCGATCGAAGATATAGAGTATTATACGCGTGCTTACCTTCTTTACCTCGTCGGTAGTACAATTTTTTCCACGACAACTGGTAACAAAGTCCCTGTTATGTACCTTCCATTATTTGAAAATTTTGATGAAGCGGGGAAATTTGCATGGGGCGCCGCGGCACTATCATTCTTGTATAGATCACTTGGAAATGCCTCCCTTAGATCCCAAAGCACTATTAGTGGTTGTTTGACACTACTGCAGGTGTTTACCTTTTCTCATTCTTTTGTTTCCTTTTGTGTCAGTCTTTCTGAGTCCCTTTTACCACAGGAGTATGATTTTTCCTTTTTATTTTTGTAGTGCTGGAGTTACTATCACCTGAATGTCGGTCGACCTAAGCTTCATCATGACCCAATCCATGAATGCTTTCCTTTTGTTCTCAGATGGAAGGGGAAACATAGTGGGCCAACCTCAAATCGCGATGTGGCCTTTTACCGTAAAGCTTTAGATTCATTAAAGCCTTCAGATGTGAGTTTGATACTTGCTTGAAAGAAACTCTGTATTTTGTTGTTTTTAGTGAACTGGTTCTACTCTAATGTAGGTTGACTGGTGCCCTTATGCTAATATCAGCCACACTGTTATACCAAAGAACATTTTAAATCAGCTCATCCTTGGACGTTCAAAGACGATGTTGATATGTTTTGACAAGGCAGAAAGGCACCTTCCAGATCGTTGCCTAGGACAGTTTGGCATGCATCAAACAATCCCCGAACCAGTGCCACGATGGGAAAGGAAGACCCGTGGTGTCGATGGTGGCGTTGATCTCTCTGGAAAAATGGAATCGGAGCTTAGTGAGTGGGCAAATCGCTGCTTCCATATTATAGAGGCTGAGGAAGATCTAGATGAGGGTGAATACATGATCTGGTACTTAAAAATTACACGCAGGTTGGTTGGAAGGTCTACGCTCATGTCATCTGAGTTTCACAGAATGGTAAGTGTCTATATTACGCTCAAGCCGACTGCCTCTACCGTCATGTCTGGCCCAGCAATTGAACAATGATGCTTGTCTCATCATATAGGCTAAAGTGTTTTAATTGAATCTTTTTTACCGGCTATAGGTTTTGATACAGTAGCAAATACTCGATCCTATAACCTGAAAGATGGTTTTGATACAGTAGCAAATACTCGATCCTATAACCTGAAAGATTAAAAATGTCTTGGATTTTTCTATAATTTGAATGATTAAAAAATGTCTTGCTCCAAATCTATTGATCATATGTTTGATACTTTTTATCATTACTTTTTTGCCCGTCTTTTCTTGAGTGATGAACAAATTTTCTTACTGCTCAGAATGTTGCTTTGAGGGAAATCGCTATTGTAGTCGACTCCCTCTCAACACATGGGATGGATGATCAGCATATAGAATCGGTTTCAAGAATAAGGTTTCTTGTGCATGAATGTCTGAGGGATAATGCTGGAAGCTCAATTCAGTCTGTAGCCACCTCAGAGAATGATGTAGGGAAAATGGGTAGAGGAAAGGAAAGAGTTCGAAGAAGGGGTGTGAGTAAGCGCCCAAAGAAAGGTGACCCTGAGGAATATTTCGAAACCAGCGTAAATACTCGACACTCTTCCTATTATTCAGATATGGATGCCGACCAAGTACTGGTATATAATGTGAACGAGGTCGATTCTCAACATCCCAAATTCCAATCTTATTCTGGTGATAATAGAGAACGGGAACACAATGCAACTGCAGATGCAATCGACAATGCTATCCTTGACGTTAAGCTTCAATCTGTTGAAACTAGTGAGGATCTTTCCCATCAAAATGGTAATTGCGTGTTACAGCTTTGAGCGTTGAGCGAGAATCATATGTTTTTGGATAAATTACCATGCATCGAGTTTTTTTAATTGCTGGTATGATTATTCCTTTTTTTAAATTCAGGCTGTTCAGAGTTCATGCCAGTGACCGGTGACTGTTCTTCCTGACTCACTTTACGAAATGGTTGGAGATGTAAATGTATATATATAGTCGGATGTAATTACTCGAGACATGCGGATGATTCTCTTTACTAAAAATTTTGGGTTCTATCTGATTGTTTCCTTCTTTTTTTCTCCTTAAAAAAACAAATACGAGTTTGTCAAGTGTTTAGGTTGTTTTTCAGAGATCTGATGCTCTTTTCTGTTAGCAATTCAGGGAAATGAGCGTTCATCCTCCAAGATCAAGTGGAATATTGACGTTTATTCTTCAAATGCTTGGTTTTATTTAATACATGCATGCACGTGTGTGTATTCAGAAATACGTGTTACAAATTGTGCTCAAAAAAATGGAAGGATGCAAGTTTCTTATTATATCCCTAAAAAGAAGGGAACAAAACCCCAAAAATATTTTTAAAAATATAGAGAGTGTCATTGGTGGAGCGAGGAAATGAATCTGCACGAATATAAAATAACAATATTGCTAGCTCATTAACAAATCAAATCCAATTACTATATTAAAATATTTCAGCAATTTCCCAAAGCATATTTCCAAAAACAGCCATCATTTGGTCATTTAAGGAAGTCGGTGTACTAGAGTCACAAGAACTATAAGAGATAAACAGGGGTCCATACTAAGAGGCTTGGGGCACGTGAAGTTTTAATATTAATGCTTTTAAAAGTTTAATGTTGGAAGAATAAATTAAGGATTAAACTTGCAAGAAACTAAGGTATCAGAGAATCTTTGATTGAAATTGTCATACCGTGACAATACTGGAAACGAACTCAATCAGAAATATTTTCAAGTATTAGACTTTAAGCCTAGGCCATAGAGATTCAGGGCATCCTACCAAATGTTAAGGACCGTTCATGAGATTGTGTGAATCTCACAACAAAAATTGAGTAAAGGGCTGATTTCTAATGTCTTCAAGTTGCCTCTTACCATTGAGTGAGTGATTATATGAAACGTAGAGCAATCCAGGGTTGAAGAATGCTTCTCTTGGCATTCCCCGCTTAGAAAAATGATAAATACGGAAAGAAGTGTCGAACTAAAACTTCACCAGAGACAACTAAGTACCTATTTTCTAAAATTGTGGAAACGATGAAATATGACAACCAACTCATGCAGGAAGACAAGTACCCCAACAGACATACAGTGACCCTCAACTTTCCTCGAAATTCTATTTAAGCAGAAGAGCATAAATAAGCAACAGAAAATCAGTAAAATTGATGCTCAAATTAACATGTAGACACACTCAGCAGAAGAAAGTACAGCAAAACATGGTGATGTGGGGGTAATTTAATGGATGTGAAGATGTTACAACATGCCAAATAACCAATTGCCAGTAGACAAAGAGTGCTTCATCAGAAATAATCAGGAATCATGCATTATTATGCAGTTTTCTGTAAGCCCGCCATCAAATCTCAACGCCAAAAGGAGGAAACTCTTGCTCGTTTAATTTGAAAAGCAATCACAGCGAGATCAAAGTATCAAAAAGATAGCCTTGTCTATGACATCTAAACATTCCAAGCCATATCACACATCCAAGAAAATGTAATTGTAATCAACAATCAGTTATTTATATTCATATCATCAACAAGTACAAAACTCTATAACATTAGAACATATAATAACTACAGTAAGTTGGCTGGATCGAACCGGTTCATCTACAAATTGTTTTCCTCACCCCCTTGAAATCAACCAACATGAAAAGGCCCGACATCACCGGTCCGTAATGAGCCTGCGATTTCATCAGCAACAGTCAAGCAAGAAACCACCCAACCACTCAATGCAAGCCATATCATCCTTGCCAACCAAAGTGTCACTCTCCATGGAACTGCCATGACGTCAAAAATCAAAACTTCCCCACTCACTCCAAACCCTTGACTCCAATCCTATAATCAAAGAATCAGGCTCTAAAAAATCTTCCGATTTAACAGAAATCCACCACTCAATCGACACTCAAAACTCGTCAAATGACAGCGGCTCCACTTGTTCTCGAGAAGTCAAAACAAGGCCTTATCGAGAATTATTGAAAAATTCAACACAACAGCTTTATACTTATTTAGCAATATAAATTACCCGCAACAGCAATTCTCTAAATCTGGCGATAGCCCATTTCAAGATTTGGTCTCTCCGGCTCAAAACCTCTTCCCCCTGATCAAACGAAGCATAGTAGCAAGCGTAAGCTTTGGCCCTTTCGAAGAAAAAACAAACAGGTCCGAGAACACACAGGTTCGACGTCTCACCAAATAACTTCTGGTTTAAAATTGAGTAGTTACAGTTAAATGTGTCTCGATAATCATCAGATTATCAGGTGGATTCACCAAGAAACGGACATCGTATGAGTCGTCCTTGGGGCCAGATTATTCTCGACACATCGACTTTCTTCATTATTTAATAATTTTAATCTTTTAATGAATGATCGAAAAATAAAAAAAAAAAATTCTCAATAATTATTTTCTAAATGTTCACTATCTTTTTCAAAAACCGAATATGACTTAAACAAGTATTTGTAAAATATTTTTATAAAATTGTTTTTTTAACTTTAAAAATTTGTTTTAAGAATAAATATTTTTATTCTTACACATAATTAAGAAGATATTTCATTATAATTTTATTTTTTTAAAAAAATTATACTTGAAAGAACGAATTTTTTTAAAAAATTCTTATACATATTTTACTAATTTTTTTTTTCTAAACACATACTTTAAATTTTTTCACTTATAATACATTAAAAAAATTGTCCAAACATAACACACAATTAACAAAAATCAATTAATCGAGATACCTGTTTTTGTTACACAAAGATTGCCCCACAAAAGTACACAATTTTATTTTATGGCAAAAAATTGTGTGAGACGGTCTCACGGATCGTATTTTATGAGACAGATATCTTATTTGGATCATACATGAAAAAGTATTACTTTTTATGTTAATAGTATTCTTTTTTATTGTGAATATCGTAAAATTGATCTGTCTCACTGGAGACCTACTCTTATTTTGTTTTTGACATGTCACAAACTCGACACCTTATCCTCTGTTAGAATAGGACAGAAGGTGTGTGCCACTAGACCAAGAAACACGTAGCACAATATCCGTCGAAATAATCAAATATCAATTTATAAAATATAGTTGTTTCATTTCTATTTATATTTTTCTCCCAAACATGCTGAACTAAAAAAATTTATTTACAAACTTATATACTTACGATCTCGAGCACAATCTCCATGAAAAATTGCGTAAAATTGATTTTTAGATATGAGAAAATTTACTTGAAAATGTTAGGTTTTAAAATAACCAAGTTTTATTTTGTTATGGTAGGATCACTGTGGCTCATAATTTGTTCAATCTATTCCTTTGCTATTGAGACACTAAACAAATAGCAAGCGTAATAAAGAGAAAGGCTGATGAAAAGAGTTTCACATATTCTGCTCTGATTTCTCCTTCCCCTAAAATCCTTCATTTACCTGTTTTAGCTCGAAAGGAACCAAGGTCCTGGCACTATTTACATATATAGGTCTAGTCGAATCCATTCGCATACCGGCTCACGAAATATTCTCAAAACAAAGAGTATCTTCGTCCTCCCTTTTTGCCATAAAGCCAAAATATATTACATATTATGTGTTTTACATTCCATAACAAAATCAATGAACAAACACCAGCAAGTATTCAAGAATCTTTGTCTGCCACAAATTTACAATCTTGTGATTGTGATTCTTATACATCAAATCTTACAACTACAAACTAGATACCATTAACCAATACTGTGTTGTTACCTACCAACACCACACCAATAAATCAACTTTTCACTTCGTCATCGCAGCTGATTAAATGTTAGCTTATAGCAGAACATGTACAAGGGTATGCAGATACAGCAGAAAATTTGTGTGACTCGTAGTTCCTTCCCTATGTTGAAAACATGGAATCTCTTTAATTCAAGAATTCTATTTACGAAAATCTCAATCCTGTCAAGTGATTCTCCCTGCAACAAGACCATGGGAGGAAAAAAAGGTGTTTGTACCCAAAAGAAGAGAAGCTATACAAGTAATCGAGGGGGAGGGATGAGGCTATGACTTGAAAAACTAATTGAGTAAAGGTCTAACGACGTATCAATTAAACAGCTCGTTCATTCACTGCCAAAATCACCATAACTCAATGCCTCTGATATGGTCTCCAGCTTCTTAATATCTGTTCAACAACATAACAAAAATGTTGGCTATATTTCTTCTTCTTTTTTCCCATCAGAAACGTCTGATCTGGTGGGGGAAAGGATCACCTTGCTGGTCTTCCCTAAAACGAGGCTCCAGGAAGTTTGCATCAGTTCCAAGGAATGGCGATCTAGAATAACTCTCAAGTATATCTGAAGAAATTTGATAAAACTTGTGTCATAATATATCAAATTCCTAAAAAATTGAAGTTCCGCTGTCAAAATACACACGGTTACCATTCATCGATGTTTAGCAGACCGAGTTCTTTAATTTCATAAAATTCATAGAGTCGCGTACACGCGCGCACACACACACACACACGGAGAAAGAAGAGCTAACCAGTACAATGAGAAAAATCAGCGGCCAAGTCTGAGAAGCTGAAGTTCCGAGCTATCTGTCCCAAGAAACTAAATGAGTTCATTTCTGGGTCCAACATAGTTTCGTTCAACATAGGTGAACTGGACGCAGCACCAACAAAAGAAGGAACTGATCCTTCACCAATTGTCGCACCATGGTCAAGAAGATTGCTGTCAGCACCAAATATGCATGAAAAATTATCGGCATAGCCAGGTTCCAATTTAATCATCCCTCCATTCATTCCTTGCATCATTACAGTATCTGAGTTCTGAGCCAACAGTGAATTTGCTAGCACATCAATCCCTCCAGAATGACTCATCATATCCACAGAAACTTGCGTGCAAGGTTGCAGGGTCGTCGCACCATTAATGTAAAGATTAGGTATCACTCCCATAGCTTGGTGCATGCTTTCAGGCTTTATAGAAAATCCCGTAGGCTGTGGGGCCTGGTAAGCTACATCGATGTGTATTGGCACCATGTGACAAACAAATTTTTGTCTCAAGTCAGAATAGTTGTATAATTGCAGACACAATTCAACAATTGGTGAAAATAATCTCTCTAATGCCTCATTACACATTAAATTGTAGGAAAAGTATAAATAGCTTTATAAGAAAAAACAATGGATTCTTTAAATAATTTTTGATAGACATTTTTGCACGACAAAAACGTAGGCAAAACAGTTGTAAGCAGAGTTAATTTTGTGTAATCTGAGTGAGCAAAGTTTTCTTTTACCTGATGTAAGTGAACTAACCAAATCAATTCAGTTCAGTTAAATTGATAAATCGATCGTGATCTTTTTCATAAGTTTGGTAAATCAGTTTTTGTTTATTTTTTGCTCTGAAATAAAAGAAAAACAAACCAAACTTAGAAGGGGGTTATTATACATTTCGATTGGATTCATTCGATTCTTTTGGAAATTTTTCAATTACATGAATTCGATCCGATTAGGGGTGACATTATCAAAGTTTTTCTTCTACAACAATAAAACCCATACATAAAGTACCATTATTTAAAAAAAATAAAAATAAAATAAAAGTACACTACCATGATTTGATACAGGTAAAGGAAAAAAAAAAAAGCAAGCTTACATGGTTGAATATGACATTCATTTGTAAGAGGAATCGAAGGAGGCTCCATTGGACATGATTGGTGCATTAGATCAACCTGTCTCGCAAGCAACTGATTGAACTGTAATATCTGGTCCTTCACCATCAATCTCAGATTATATGCCTTGAAAAAGTCTTGATTTTCAGATTCAAGTTTTTGCCACACTGCAAGGTGGCCCAAATTTACTTTAAAACCACGATGGAACCCCTATGCTTATGAGTGTGACATACTGTTATGCAAAGGAAAACTCAATGTTATTTCGTAAATTTCAAACCAAATTCAACGAGATTTTGACCCTCTCACCAACATCTTTCAAGGAGATGCACAAACCACCAACACCCCCCCCCCCTCCCCCCTCCCTCCCAACATCCCCAGACATCTTTATTAGTACAAAATGCCCATATATCGAATAGAATATAATTGAAGAGTTTCTGTGTAACACAATCACGGCTTCACGCCATGTCTTCAAAATGAATGGTTATACACATATAAACAAACAAACAGAAATAACCCACCAGGGGAACAGAATTACCAAGTTCAGTGAATCCGGGCTCGATTTTTGCCTGGTGTAACAGGGTACTCGCAATTTCAGCCCGACTCATGTAAAGCTGAAGACACCTTTCTATGAGATTTTGAACCTGATAAGACAAAGCATTAGATCAGGAAAATCAATGACAAAGACATGCAAAAAAGAGGAAACTAAAGAAATGTCGTAACAAATGAATCACAATCAGAATTTCAAGAGAGAAAAATGACAATCTCATAAAATATTCACCTATACAGCTATATCCATAAAAATGGCACCCTTTTCCTTCAAAAGGATTCTTATCATAGCTCGTTATTTGCAGTTGTTGTTCACATTAATGCTGATGTTTTTAAATTAAAGCAAGAACAAATATGCAGGGAGGCCATCTCTAACCAACCATTCCATGATAAAGTAGGCTACTTACCATAATACGTAATATAACAAGAAATACAATCAAATTACACATTAGTATAGAAACTTACAAGCTGTGTGTTATGCAGCAAGACTCTTCTTATGTCTTCGTTAGACATTTTGCAAGTTCAAGAACAAGAGAATTAAATAGTACGTCAATATACCGTTCCACAACAGCTAAGCTACAAAACACCTTCCAACTTTCTTAGCATTCAAGTATGCATTTCATAAAGCCTGATTCATAGTTCATCAATACAAGATATTAGCATATTCACAAATAGTTCAACCAAACATAAAATTTAAAGAACTAGGGAAAGTAAAAGGATTAATAGCGTGTTGTTTGCGTGAAGAGGAAATAATTATTAACACATCTGATTAGCATCACACTGTATTTTGCTAACTTTAGAGTTTAGCCTAGCAATTAGCGTGTTCTAAAAAATTTTATGCGTGCATAACAATGCTTAATCTTTCTCCATTTCCTTATTTTTTTACTAATCATAAAGCCTAAAGATTCTTTGCCAAGCTCAACTTTTGAAGTAAATTTACAGTCTACTTGAAACTTTTATTATTACCCCTTATCTCAGATCAGAGTTCTTGAAAGCACTAAGGTTCCCACAAAGCATGCTGTATCAACCTCTATGCTTTGCCTTCTGATCCTTTCATCATTTTTTCTTGTACATAGAACCTTTCTTTTTCTATGAACACATACTATTATTTCACACATAAATTTTGTTTTCTTCCATAAGTTACTCTCTTGTGAAACTCATTTTCCTTCAAGAACCACTAACATTTAACATAGTTTTGCATACCTGAAGCTTTCAGACAATTTCTCTCTCAAACAATCAATACTTCCCCACATATTAATTCACACATTTTCACATAACCTATTTAACGACCAAGCAACAAGTAGTGCCACATCATAGTATCACTATACCCTCTTCCGAATAAGGGTCCGCCCTCTAAAATTCAAGTAACAGGGACACACACACAAAAAAATTTGAAAAGTAATACCATGAAAACCATCCTAAAGCTTTAACCAAGTTCATAAAAGCCCTTCAAATTCTGCGACGACAATCCACCAAAGAGAATAAATCCAGAAAAACTAAAGGCTGAAAACAAAAAAAGATCACAGCTTTAGAACATAACAATTGCACACGAAAGTGAGCAAAAGCATAAAATTACAGTCTCAAACTACAAGGAAAACACTGACACAGCTGAATTATTTAACTATTTTTACCTGAAATTTGTTGGGATTCTTCACTTCTCGCCACAGCACTTTGGCTGGGAGAAAGTGATGTGCAATTGGGTACCGCTCGAAAGGGTCCTGATTCCATGTGTTAACAATACTTTCGAAAACATTCGTCGTTACCAAATAAAAGTACAACTCGGAAGCGGCATAGTACAACACATTGTGCTTTTAAATATATTGACATTAAAAAAATTCCTCTGCGTTATCCATTAAGGAAAAGTACAAAATGTCAGATCCAATTTCTGTTTTCCAATCAAGAGTACTACTTTTAATCGCAAACATACAACCTAATTATGCAACGTGGAGTTTTTAAATAATTTTCCAGAGAAGTGGGCCCCATTGCCACACCGCAGGTTAAAAGCTTGCCGCTGGATGAAAACCGCACGGTCTGTGGTTAGTCGAAAGTCAACACATTTATGTAATTATTATATCGTTATTATTTGGTAAAATTATTTGAGTAGGTCTCTTGTGAGACGATCTCACGAATTTTTATTTGTGAGACATGTCAATCTTACCGATATTCACAATAAAAAATAATATTTTTAGCATTAAAAATAAAATTTTTTCATGGATGACCCAAATAAGATATTTGTTTCACAAAATACGACCCGTGAGACCGTCTCACACAAGTTTTTGCCAAATTATTTTGGCCACGTAAGTACGCAGCTTCTTTTTTTTCACTACCAGAAACGAGGTTTAGATGTCTCGAACTCGACACAAGGTTTTTCTTCATTATATGTTAAAAAAAATTTATTTTAGCAGGATTTTTTTTAATCAAAATTTATAATTGACGATCAACTTCAAATCTTTTAAATTGTATAGTTCAAGCATCATGTTTGAATTGCTCTACTCAACATGAATAATTATTGCATCCAACAATCTTTCTCTCAATAATTGCATTCTTTCAAATTGGAACTTAACTCATGACATTTTCTCTGATATTAATTGTAAGATCGAGTGTTTTCCTGCTTTAACAAAAGTTATAATTCGAATTAATTGTGCGACTCAAATCTTTTAAAATGTACATAACCTCAAACACCATGTTTCTATTATTTTACTCATCTCAAACAATTATCGTATTGTTTCTTTAAATTTTAGAATAGAATATATTTAAACAATCGGGTTGCTGAATAAGGCCTTTAAACCAAAGGAATGGATGGAACAGTCACTAGATCAAAACAAAATAACTAAGCATAAAACATAAAATGTAGTACAGAAAATCTTGATCGGGTAAACAAACGAGACCTAAACACCAATTTAAAAAATATGTTCTGTATGTTTTTTTAAACTCGGATTCTCTTGTGACCGTATTAACTTCTACTTAATTTACTTGAAATCAAAAGGTTAGCGGGACGATGATTATACTTCTACGAAAAGTGATTATAGTAAAAATTTAATTCTCAAATATCGCTTAGAATAATGTTTATGACAATTTATAACTTGAATATTCGAGTTTTCAATTAATAGAAAAAAAATCTATACTTTTTATTGGAATCTATTTCTCCAGTTGCTAGTTAGTGGTGTCTATAAGTTGACAAGGACTGATACGTGATATTCGAAAGGCTAGGGGGGGAGCGAAGGGAGAGCCCCAAACGCAACGTTATGTAGCCTTGCCCACCAACTTTTATATANATATTATACAAAATATCATGGCGATCCCACTTGTATTCCAAGCCAATGCAATGAGCTTAAGGCTCCTTTTAATTGCTATAGCCATTGTCTTAGTGGCCACCCTCTTCGTGTATTTCGATAAAGTTAAGGTTTCGAGTACACGATCACGGGAGAACCATAGGTTGTTGTTGGGGAATACATTTGATCATCGGAAAAGGATGTTGGGCGGTGCCGTCTGGCCGGAGAGCATCAGAGATGGGCGCTATGATGGGTTATCTGGTGCGATAATCGTCTTGTGGCTGGTGGCCGGTTGATTCCGATGAAGCCTCGTCGGAGACGTGGGCGATTGTTGTATATTTCGTATGTTCAATCATTTCTAAATATTTGCTTTTCTTTGATATTTAATTTCAGAATTTTTGAAATATAAATGGTGCGAATTTTCTATAATATTAATTTAATAAGTTAATTGAACTAGCAACAGTTTTTATTATTTTTTTATCAATTTTGTAAAATGGCTTTTCAATTAGGTAACGATAAAAAAAATATCGTGAAATTTGCTTTTTTTATCATGTATTTTGATTTTTTGTGATTTTGATATGTTATACTTTTCAGATTTGGTCTTATCAAAATTTTTTTTGACAATTTTAATATTTTTTAGATGGACGTAACGCTAACGTATGTCACGTCTCATTAAAAAAAACTGTAAATAATCATAATATACATGACTAAATCCGAAATTCAGGAACATATATAACAGCAATCGCAAAGAAGCAAACATACATGATCTTATATACATTTTCCCAAAAAATTATTCATAGATGCATTTATCGAAGGACAACAACGAATGGGTGTTCGTATTCAAATGAAGATATATTAAATTTGATGTATAAATTGTTAAAAATTATTGTAAAATTTGGCACTCTTAAATTTAAAAAAGAAAAGTAAATATATTTAAAATAAATTTATATTTCATTGTAACTGATTTGGCTGATTAATGGAATCCTACATAGATTAGTGATCCCTACCATGATAAAGAAGTTTTATAAGTATTTAATGTTGCTTTAAAGACGAGAGAAATTACGCTTCTTTTTCACAAGAGTCGTGAGATTAACTAGGTGCGGTGCCAACTATTTTAAAATTTTAGATGTTAACGATATCTACATAAGTCGATGATTTATAGTTCATACGTTAAGATTCCGAATTTAAAATGAAATTTCGTATTCGATAATTGTGGAGACCCGGGCTATAACTCAATTATCTTTGGGATTAAGTGGATATTTGCTAGAAAATGTGGGTCAAAATTTTACTTTTAATATCAAAAACAATTGTATATAACTCACACACAAATGATAACTCTATTTTATTTCAACCGAAGTAAATACATGTCTTCATTCATTACAGTTATACAAACTAGCGTTTTAAAAACAAACAATTACAGATCAACATGCAGAACCACTAGTTCATCGTCTATGCCCGTAATCACCACGCTATCTCGATCTCTCATCTTTGTCTCGACCCTGATCCTGTCCCACCTGTTGTTATGCACACATACAGACACAACAACAGCCGGATACTCCGGTGAGAACAAATCTCAGTATAAAACATGTATACATGCATGTCATGCAATTAAATACAAAATCATAACACATGAATCAGTAATTATGACACATTGGTGAATACAGATAAAACTCTTCGACTCTTATTCTTTGACTCGACTCATATCTAAGTTTAGGGATCCCGGTGTGAATAAGACGTAACAAGTCTCCCACCTACTCTCCCAATCGTGGTGGCGGTACGTCTTATTCCTAGACTTCGGTCATGTCTGTATCGAATATCTACAATCGGAGTCGATATTCTCCTATGCTTCGATACCACCGAACATTTAGAAAGTTTGGCAAATCTGCCAATGACTCTCCTATCTCAATGCGTGTAAATAAATCAAGATAAAGCACAAGCATAGCAAGATATAGAAATCTAGTATGTGATTTTGGGAAACTCGAATCAAATCTAACTCGAGTTGTATCTTCCCGAATCAACATGAATTATACCTTTCTTTCTGTCAATATGACTCTGTCGAAGTCTCGAACTCAAGGCCTGTCAATACTCAATCTGGGAATGACAATATCGAGGAGTACAATATCAATACACCAATCAATTCAATACTGGATATAATCAGAACTAAATCAAATTCTGTTTCAACAGCATAACTGCACAATCTCAATATACCCAACAATACAAATATCAACAGATAGCAATCTCAACTCATAATCCGTAACAATACAAATATGATATCAATTCTCACTCAATTCCTCCCGAAAATCATAACAATTTCAGAAACAATCTGTTCTTCAATCCGGTTTCAATTATACGATGTCTAACATGTCAAGAACCTCATATATGAATCATATCCGATTCTGACTATACCATAATTTTCAGATCATATCAAAACTTAAGAAAACTTACGTCCATATGAAGCCTGTGTCGATAGGAACACAGTAGTGAAGTCGGATTCAAAATCGGACGGACGGATCTTCCGCAAACTTCAAATTTCTAAAAAAAAAGGCGTAAGGATTTTCTTTACCAATATCTCGACTTTTGCTGGTTCTGAGGGAAGGAACGAAGAAGTTATAT